>NC_047147.1:16003330-16265470 GCF_009829125.3 Periophthalmus magnuspinnatus | reverse complement strand
GCTCCACTCCCGCTCGGCCCTCCAGCACTCCCTTTTCTGTGCCCTGACCGAGTCATCATTCCTTCATGGCGCTTTCTGCTTATATTTAACCTTTTTAACCTTCATTGGGGCAATGGTGTCCAGAACATTCAAAACACTAACAGTTATAGAGTTCAACAATTCGTCAACATTAGAACATGGGACATTTTCGAAGTGTATCATTTCCATGAACAGTGCACCTGTTCTATCATTTATGTGTCTCCTTTGAACAACTGCAGGACCAGCCACAGGTTTGGGAATAACAGACAAGTCAAAGAAGATACAGAAATGATCAGACAGAGCAACATCCACCACATTGACATTTGAACATATTACTCCTTTTGTAATGAGCAGGTCCAGAGTGTGTCCTCTGTTGTGGGTGGGCTCGCTGACATGCTGAGTCAGACCAAAGGTTTCAAGGACAGAACTGAGCTCTGTAGCGTTTCTGTCAAACACATTATCCACATGTACATTAAAATCACCTGTAATGACTAAACCATCAAAGTCTGTGCATACGACTGAAAGCATCTCAGTCCTATACAAGTTTTCACTATCTAAGTTTTATTGCTTGGCCTTCTTGTCTTTGGAAGTTTTGGAAAAGAGACCGTTCAAGTTGAAAGTAGTTTTTTCACCCTCTTCTCTGAAAGTAGCTGTAGGCTGCTTAGCACCGCATCACAATGACTAAGAACTATAGTATGCAGTTATTATTTCTTTAGATAGCGATACGATAGCAAAACCAAACTGTCTGTGTGTGTGTGTGTTTTATTTAATCTGCAATGTGTTCTCAGAAGCCTGGGTACTCAGTCGTAAGACGCTGCCTAGTTTCAGATGAGTTGACATCATTATATTGTATATATCCGATGTGTATAACATATAATTGTCTTTGTTGCCAACACAAGGTTCAACATTAGTGGAATTTGCAGTTTGATTTTGTATGAAAATATGATTGTTTTGAAAATAGTCAGCAGATCCTTAAATTTTATACTCAAACTATACTCCAGAATGGAGGTAACTATTTTGGTGCTGAAAAAGAAAATGAAGAAATGTAGGTTTATTTATTAAAAACCCAAAATTTCCATTTAGAGCTGATGTTACCTAATGTTCAAAATGATTGGTCTATTTCACTTTTGCTGCTTTGAATCTCTCGATTGCTCAGCACTTTTATACACATTTTGATGACAGACATTTTAAAAGGATCAGCATTTGTGGAATTCCTTAAGGAAAATGGTGACTCACAAATAGTGTAATATTGGAGTTTGAAATGTAGATTTTGAATAGACCATGAATGCACCTTAATAAGCAGGACTTCTAATGGTGTGCATTGTACCCAGGTTGTCAGGTGAGCGGGCCATGGGACAGCACTGGTTTGGATGGTTTGAGAGATGTAGTCCAGGACATGAGGCTCTGCTCTCTCACACTCAACAAACTGGACAGGGATGGCCTTAGACACCTCTGGGACACACCGGGACACTTTGTGGACAGGAGTGCCAAGTGTCTCATGACTGCACTGTCCAGCACATGAGCCTGATACAACATTGTGCAGTCTTGCTTTTTTAAGTCCACAACGATAATTCTTCAGTTTTGACAGTTTTTACCATACTTCTTACAGCGATGTCTGTGTACATATTTATGTGTCTGTATGAAATCATGTGGAGATGTTTTGTACTTTTGTCATGACATTTATGGTCTTATTTCACTGAATCTGTTTTGGATAAAACAAATATTAAAGTATGTAAAATGTATTATTTTGCAGTGCATAATTGTATATTTAAAAACAAAGACCACTTTACATACACATTTTCTGTTAATTGTCTCAACTTGGAATGGAATGAAATATGCACTACTGATAGTTTGCAGCTGTTTGTACTGTTTGACTTTAATCAGGCCTTTTTCGCTACAATCTACCATGAAGAACTGACTTAGCTGGAACTACACCTAGCATTATGCAACAGTTTTACAGTTTGTCACTCTCAGAATTTTTGTTGAACATCAAACTCCTAAACCACAACATCTTAAAACTTTTTTGACACTGTTTTCTAATGTGTGCATTGTCTCTGATAACTGCTAAACATTCCAACCTAGAGATACATATAGAATACCCCCAATGTGACGTCACTGCATAGTATCAATAAAATTAAATGCATGAGATATTTCTCAAACATTAATTTAGACAAGACTTTTGAGGGATAGGGATTGTAAACAAATAAAAAATTGAAAAAATGCCTCAGAATTTCCAATGTAAATGAAAACTTGTATATTTTCTAAAATGAAACAAGTAGGGCCTGCACAGAGATGAGCCATATGGTCTATGAAGTGTGACATGATCAGCTGTGACACTTGTGGTAACTGTGGTTTGGGTGCAAACTTGCAGCGCAATAACCAAGAAAATCAAAGTGTTTAGTATGCAGTTTATTATTTCTTTAGGTAATGATACACAGAAACCAAATAAAATCTGTACGTTACTCGTCCGTATCATTTTCAGTGAACACTTCTTCTGGGTATTTGCGGTAATGCTCCTCCAGCAGTAAATCCTTTGGCCTAATGAGAAACAAATATCAAATTATTGACATTTTTATTACAAAACGCTGTGTGTGTATATGTGTAGATTGAGACTGACTTGCAGGCCTTGACGTTGACACAAATGCTGCGAACATCATCGGTGGTGGTCAGTTCCTCGATGAGCACCTCGAGGTTTTTCTGCACAAACTTCTGACACAGGGATTTGATGAGTCCTATCTGGTTACAGATTGACAGCAGTTTGGACTTAATCACCTGTAAACAGCAAAGTCACGTCAGTTCATTCAGCCCCACTTCTGTAAAGGAGCACAAAGCTGCTGTATACACTTACCTCGGCTGTTGCATTGTTTCCCATTTTTTTCTTGATCTTGTTCAAAGCCCATTTACAGGCCCAGCATACTCCTGGGAGCTAAAACATATTTGCTATGGTTACTTCTGAATTTCTTGAAAAAGTTGGTTACTTAAAGGGTCCATAATATGCAATTTTCTGATCTACATTATAATGTTTCCTCATCAAAAACATGCTTGGAGTTTTGTTTAGTTTTTATTTTAACAAACCCTGCATATTTAGGCTCAGTTCCTCTCAAAAGAAAATGCCCTGTTCTACCTTGTGATGTCATGTGGTAATACAAGTGTTTTTGGGTTTTTTTTTATTTTTATTTTTTTAAACTCCATATACCTTCATTAGAATCATTTGGATAATTTCAGCATTTTCCAATTTCTATTGAGCAAAAGGTAAAAGGTAGCTGTTAAATGTTCACACGCAAGGTGGAACAGGGCATTTTGAGCTTTGGAGATGTAGACAGTCTAATGATAAATGGTTACTCAAAAGTGTGAATGAAACAAAACACAACTCGACAATATTCTAAGATGATGTAAAGCTCACATAAGTCAATTTTGTATAATCTAGGACCTTCTAATAATACTTGACCAAGTTCTTTATTCATTTTTCATCAAAACTTGAATTCTTCTTTGGTAATTTTATGTTTAAGCCACAGATACTGTACTTGAGAACATCTATTGTTAGTACGGCTTAGTGTCCTCCTTAGTTTACTTTGTCAGAAATGTAATTCTCTAGTCCATTGGTACTCAACCTTGAGGAGGTTTTTGTTTGGTCACTTGAAGTTTCCAGGTGACTGAGCATCTGGACGCTGTGCAGTACAGCACAGGGAAGGCTGTCTGCTGCAAAAAAACAATTCTGTCCCTCCACATACAGATAAAACGCCTACTTAATCTGAAACTGTTAATGCAGATGGTCTTTTTTGAGTGATAAACCATTGCCACATGAGCCCTCCTCTAATATAAATCAATAAGAGGAAAGGCCAGTTCTAAGCTCCTAAGACACTGGGGCCCGGGACAGCAGACCCACCCCAGGTAGCGTTTACCACTATGGGTAAACTGTTATACATTACCTTCATCTCAGCTGAGACTTCCACATCAGGCTGGTCTTCATGGTCATCGATTGCCACACATTTGCCCTGTACCATCCACACTTAAACAAAACAGGACCATGAGAATATATGAACATAATCGACTTAATAAAAACAAAATCAGAGTCTCACCAGAGCATGAGAGCAGAACACAGAGGACCACGAGTGAGGACCTGTTCATCTTTGAGCCAGTGCTGATATGAACCCCTGTGCGCCTTATATACCCTATGGAAGAGGACGGGGGGTGAATGGAAACTACACCAAAACCAAAATGACACTTGGCCCACCGCAGTGTGACAGTTTCAGAGCAACACCAACCTACTTATTGGTAACCACTTAAATTGTTCACAAATATAGCACAACCTGAGAACGCTTCTTGTAAATTTGTTTTTCATGAAGATGGCAACACTTTGTAGCAGTTATTAAGCCATTATTTCAACTTTGACACCAAATTCATTTAAAGCTTCTTTTTTTGCTTTTTTTTTTGCACCACCAGAAAATCAACATTTTCTGGTGGTGTGATGCTAATGTAGGCACTGCTCTGTCTGAAGTTGTTACTAGATTTAGATTTAGTCTGAACTGTTTTTATTTATTTATCTTTATTTATACAGGGGAACCCAATGAGAGAACTTGGGCTCTCTTTTTGATGGGTGTCCTGTTTAAAATACAATATAAACAGAAAAACAAACAAGTCCATATAAAACATTAAAAACATGAGCTGGTGCGTGTGTTACCAATGACTCTAGTTTTGCCTTTCCTTAGAGTGTGTTCCATTTTTGTGAAGCAAAGCAGCTAAAAGCCTCTTTCCTGTCTTAGTTCTGGTCCTTAGACTTATACAGTCATGTGATCTGGTATTAAATGTTCCAGTATCAAAGATTAACAAACAGGAGAGGTATTCTGGCAGTTTTTGAAGTAGTCCCTTATAGATACATTTCACACAGTGTTGTTCTCTTCAAACAGACAGTGATGGCCAACCCACTTTTTCATAGAGAAAACAGTGATGAGTTTCAAATCTATCACCTGTAATAAAACAAAGGGCAGAGTGAAAGAGTCGATCCAACGGTTTCAAAGCAAAGGCTGAAATCTGCATGTACCACATCCACATAATCCAGTACAGAGAGGAAGGCTGCTTGCACTATTTCTTTTCTGTAATTAATTGGGATACAATATTTGTTTCTGTAATAAAATGATAATTTTGATTTTAAAATGTTACATAATTCTCAAATATGTCAAAACAAGTCCCTCTCAAATAACATTATATCCACAAACTAGCACTAGCCAACTGTTTTTCAGTCAGTCTCTCACCTAAACATCACCATGAACGCTTCTATTGATCACAGGATTCTAAAAATGTGTTGTTAATGTGTGTAGTTTTCTTTTTGGTAGTTATTGCAAATGTGTGCATTGTGTCACCATGGTAACCACCGAATATTCTACCATAGGCATGTAGGCAGAACACCTCCAACACGATGTCACTGCAAAGTATCAATAGACCAATAACACTCCAATCAATTTACTCATGCTAATCAAAATACAGTCCCATCTCTCAATTTAAAACAAAACGCAAATAATGTGGTGTATACTATAGATGACCTTCTGCCTTTTGTTAAGTTTGTGCAGTGTCATTTCAATTCACACCTGCCACCAGTGTGAAATTCACACGCAGTGACACAGGAAAATACTGAGACAAGGGACAGCTCATTTTAGCCAGAAGATAGACATGTGGGGGAAATGGCCTTTATGTAATTTACCACTTAGCGTGATAAAGGCAACGTTCCGACGGCCGCGGGTCGGAACGAAATGTGGATTTGGACATCACTTACCATTGAGCGCTCTGGTTCTGTCAAACATCAACATAGTCACACAAAGTTGGTCTCATTCGTTCCGTAAAGGTCCAGAGAATATAATCCAGTCAAGAAATTATGTCCACAAAGGAAGTTAGAGCCTCCATGTCCAATCTGCTGCAGGAAAGTGAAATCTGTTCCATCACCTCTCTGCATTTCTTTTGTCAGATTCGGCCATAATAAACTTCTGACAGCGCCAACTTTGTTCCTCAGCGCAAAACAAACTTGTTAGCTTGTGATTGACACCAAAGTTGGCCAATAAGGTGGGGGCTGTGGGTTACTGGAGCCGCGGACAGTGAATGAGAGCTACAGATGACTGAAAGAGTATGCCCCACTTTCCCCCTTGTAGAATCAAACTGTTACATTACACACGTTTAGTGATGTTTTCCTCTTAAAGCCCATGAACTGTGGAACACGCTGATGCGTGACATGCAGTGGTTTACTGTAAACAGACGGAGTTTTCTGCGCGCGTAAAAAGACGAGACTGGATATAAAGATCCGCGCGTAAAATTACACGCGCGTATTGCGTAATTTTACGCAGCAGTTTTGCGTTTTAAACATTACGAAACGGACAAAACAAAGGAAGTACGCGACCGCGGATACTGTGGATGTTTGTACAAGTTAAACTAGAGGCATCTCGGACCCGGAGCGGTTCGTGGAACCGAGTGAAGATCTCATGGTGGACAGAGGAGTAGAGGGACCTTATGTTTTGATGGACTGGATGCTGTTCCTGATCGGTAAGCGTGGGTTATTCTGCTATTGACTTAATTGTGGGTCAAATGTGTATCATGTGCAATCATTAGCATTAGCTAATGCCAATCTGCGCCCCCCGACCACCACCAATCATCATGCACACACCACTTGGGTGAAGTGTCTTGCCTAAGGACACAATGACATTATGATTGCAGAATGACTGTCTCACTGTACAATCATGTCCAGTGTGTTCTTAGTTTCCAGTGTGTGTTTGTTTACATTTTGAAGTGTGTGTGTGTTTGTTCACTGTTTGCAGTGTGCGGTTTGTAAATATATATTTATTTTGACCCATAGCACTTGTTTTGACTGTATTTTATATACAAATATACATTTTATATTGTGTTTTGATATGATATATAAATGTACAGTAATAGAGCAGCTGTGCAGATACAGATTCCTCTCAGTGTGAGTTTTCAGTAGAGCCTCACTGATGTCTGTGGGATGAAACATTCAAAAGTTATTGGAGTTTTTCCAAACGTTCTCCAAATGTCTTCATTCGGATGGGTTTGGAGAGGCCTGGACTTACTCATGATAAAATGATTGTAAAACTCTCATTTTTATAGGTATTGACCTCAAATTTAAAATGTAAGTGGTCAACAATTTTGTCAGTTGAGGTATGGTGTATTTTTGGACCCAGGTACCTACTGCAGCTTTCTACACCTTCATTTTCACAAAAATTTTTTGCAGAGGATGAGAAGAATTTTTTTTAAATGTGTGTTCCAAAGTGTATAAATGCTCAGCAGACAAACTTACAGTGATTCTGACACCTGTGGGTAAAACTATAGGGTGTTACCTTTACAAAGACCCCAAACTAGTGCAGTTACTACTGAGGGTTGTAATAATGGTGATTATTTTAATTTGGAGAGGTCAGAACAAAGGCAATTTCACCAAAATGACACGGAATGCTAAGGGGGTACTGAATTTGGTTATTATTATTATTATTATTATTATTATTATTATTATTAGTGTTAATTGTCTTTAGATCTGTTCTGGATGGATAAGAATGAATGCAAACATGTTTTTATTTCAACGTGAGGCATATGGTCACTCCACAAACAGGTGAGCAATAGACAGAGTGCAGTTTGTCATTACATCGATACTTGTTCTGATGAATCCTGTATTGTCCATGTTTATTGCCACATAACATACTTAGCCTTGCACAGCCGCAGCTTTGGGCACGCTTTCAGAGGCGCACCCTGGTAGTGATGGTGGTGATGGTGTTGATGAGCTTGTTCTTCATCCTCCTCAGCACAAACTTACAGCCCTTCTGCAGCAGGTGTTTTTTTAATGGAGACACACACACACACACACACATCAGGATGGACTCCATGTCTAACAGCGTACTGCTTTAAAGGTTTATTACATTTTCTGGTCGATGATTCGCTTTGCCTGGAATGTTCCACAGTGTGACATTTAACATCTATCTCCACAGAGAGAGGCAGATCTGAGACACTTACTAACTCTTGAGACTCAAACATGTTTTCCAATGTATTTTTGAGCAATAAAAACACCTGTAATTGAATAAACGCCAGACAGGAGTTAAGTTTCCTACAGTAGAACATTTCAAGCAAAGCAACAACATCTCCTTGGAGACCAGCAGATGGCAGAACCCCTTCTGCAGAAAAGTTACATGGTGCACCTTTAAAATAAGATCTGAAAACATTAAAGGGGCATACACGTTTTTAGGTGGAGGGTTAGAAATTTCTATTCTCCATGGAGATAATGTTTTTTCTGGAAGGTTAACAAAATGGTGTAAGCGACCACTCCAAAATATTTTACAGCAACACAAATGTGTGTAATGGAATACATGAAAGTTAAGTTCTAAGTTTTATTGTGAAACATCCCAGGCAAAGCTTGTGTTTGTGTTGTTTTCATAATGGACCTGCCACCAGAAAAGTGACATAGTGCACCTTTAAACTCAGGAATAAAAGATGCAGTTAGATAAGAAGAGTGCAGAACAATTACACAAAAAACAACAATGCAGCGCTCAAATGAAATGGCCCGTGACTTTACTATGGCAAACAAATGTGGGTAAAGTATACAAAAATTGTACTCAAGTGAGAGTAATGTTACTTTAAAATAATATTACGGAAGTGGAAGTACGAATATATATATATATGTATATATGTATATATATATATATATATATATATATATATATATATATATATATATATATATATATATATATATATATATATATATATATATATATATATTTATTTTACTCAAGTAGGAGTAAAAGTATGCGGCCAAAAAAAGTACAATTTAGTCCTACCCACATCTGATAGCAAATATACTAACAATAATAATGAGAATAGAGTAGTGCTTTTCTATGGTACTTTCATAGATATGTACTACTATGTACAATCTGGTGAACTTGTTATTTTCACAACTATTAAGTGGGAGACTTGACGGAAAGTACCCTGTTACTGTTTTTCCAATCAACACCAATGAGAGTCACTAATATATTTATACAGATAGAGTGGGTGAAATGTCTAGCCCAAAGATACAAAAACAGTACCTTTGAGCTGTCTCTTGAGTTGGTGTTGGACCCAAGTCACAATGTGTTTACAAAGTGAACAAGCGTGAGGAATACTTGTGCCATCCTCAAAAATTTCAAATATCTAACTTTACTTTTCAGAATTACATAACTTTTTTACCGTATACATTTTCTCTAATTTATATCTTGAGTAACACATTATCTGTTGGTTTAATGAGGAGGATTCAACTTTAAGTGAATTTATGATCCATTTCAATTTGTAATGTATAATATTTAGTTATCAGGTTGATATTAAGAAAATAGATGAATGGCTTGAGTAAACGTCACATACGTACAGTTTATATTCATGTATACATATTCATGTTGTGTTACTGTGATGAATGCATTCATTCATATATATATATATATATATATATATATATATATATATATATATATATATATATATATATATATATATATATATATATATATATATATATATATATATATATATATGTGGGGGGGGGGGGTGTTGTATTACCTCACCATCTCAATTTGTAGCAACATTTTAGGACTAGTTATTGTAGTTAGGGCACCAGTAGAGGGAGGTGTAATCTCACATATTTCTGAGACGGCAGAAAGGAGCTGTTACTCATGAGGTTAACGCAAGTTGCCATTTACTACTGACAACAGAGCAACTGTATTAAAACACAGCAGCACAATTACAACACTGATCAAAATAATGTAACAAAGAAACGTTTTATTCTTATACATATGTACAATTGAACAATGTCTGTTTTCAAAAAGCTCAGTGCAGGTCAGTATTGTCTCTATACATCATGCTATAAATGCAGTTATTATAAAAGCATATTTCTGTACACAATCGCCCGTGTTATTATGTACTTCGAGAAACCACATGCAGAACACCTCCTCCCTTGTATGGCAGACACTGTACAGTCAAAGTCTTAATGAAGGAAACACAGCTGTTAACCCATCCCAGATATGTCTGCAGTACTAGTCCAACAAAACCAAACGGTAACATTTTAGTTTAGGGATCACATATTAACCGCTGTAAACGGCATGCTAAGTGGTTGATTAAATTCTTTTTTCCATTTACATTTTTTTGTAAATGTCTTACCAACCAAACATTATGAATCACAGTTCTCGCTCCATCACAAACTAAAACACAATTTGAATTCCATAGTGAATCTCCACAAAACATAAACCAGACTTGTGCTTTATTAATGGCATAGCACTGAACTGTATACAGCCTGTGCTCTTGCTGTTTAAAAGGTACTATGATCATGACTAAGCCTGGGTGCCATTGTCTAAACCTACAGATAAAGTACACATACATGATTTTTTTCAGTATATGGACAGGCAAGTCTCATGTGAAAGGCTCAGAACCTCTAGAATCCACTCGCTGAGCTGCAGAGGCTGCACTAGCACTGGTTAATGATTGACTGCAGGTGCTGGGGGTTTTGGCAGTGAACATTCAGATCAGAGATTAGGTTTAAACCAACTCGATTTCAGCTCTGAAACTGGCAACCTAAATGAGAGACTCGTGTGATTGTCATTCTGCTTTCTGATCGGATAATCATCTTGAGAATCAAATCACCAAATTATAACATAAATAAATGGAATATCAGTAAAAGCTATATTTGACATGTCTGGGAACACAAATACAAAAATAAGGTTAGGAAATTTTAAATACGTGAGCAAACTGTTCCGTCTCACCTTTTGGCCAGCTGTCTCCTCGTAAATGAAGGAACTCAGCACATTTACCAAACCATTTGTGAATGTCAAAATGAAAAATAAACATTAATTGTAAATGCATTGCCTAACAGTATGTCATGTATAACAAATACTTTTTATTGTTTTCAGATTCTTGAATGCAATGATTTCCCACATGTAGGAGGTGGGAGGAGCTTGGTATTTTCTTGAAAGTGACAAATTAACCTTCTCAAGTTCTATTATTAATATGGTAAGTTATTTCACTATATTTATCCAACTTGACGACAAAACATTCTTCTTTGTAAGCCTCATCTCAATAAATGATCCAGCTGTTTTAATGGGTTTCACCCTCCCGTTTAAAGGACCCATTTTGAGTACTGCAGATCAAAAGATTTAGCTAGTTTTTGATTGTTAATTACTATGGTAACAGTGCTAATATTTCATTATCCATAAATAGCATGTTGAAGACAATTTGTCACTCACATTTTTGCTTATTTGTATTTATAGACATAATGTGATTGAATTAACAGATACCTCCCAAAACAGTAAATAAATCTTCTTAACCAAAGTGAGGCAAACATACTCAAAAGAATGAATCAGCCTACTGAAGTTATATCAGTAGGAAGGTCAATTATCCCACTATATTTATTCAACCAGACCGCCGACTCTATCTTCTCTCAATAAATTATACTGCTATAATCACGGGCTTAGGTTCCTGTTTAAAGGCGCCATTTTGAGTACCGCTGGCCAATCAAAAATCATCTCATCTTCTTAAACAAAGTGAGATTTTAAAAAGCCAGTCCATTTAGAGCCAGAATACAGCCATCTCAGGAGCAGTCTTTTGTGTGGGTCTTCTTCTCAGATCATCTCCAGAACATCACACGGGACATAGCCTCTCCTTTTGCCACTCGCCACTCGGATGAAGCCGTTGTGCTCTGGTTCACTGCTCACACAGATCTGGACCAACAACAGAGATGGGTAACTAAGTGTTAGTTTAGGAGTGTACATTCAGAAAAAAAAAATATAGTATGGAAATATGGTAACTTAAGGCTTACATACTGAGAATATTTAAAGATCCTTTACACAAAATGGACTCTTGTGAGCTTTAAGCCATGTTAAAATGTTGTTACCTCCTCAAAAACAAACCCAGAGATGTGTTTTGTTTCATTCGCACATTTGCGTAATCCAGCATTATTAGTCTGTCTACATCCTCAAAGCTCAAAATGTTCTGTTCCACCTTATGATGTCATGTAATGGTACTTTTCAAGTTAACAGCTACATTTTAACTTTTGTCCAGATGACACAGGCAGTTCCAGGGCTGAAATCATCCAAATGATTGTAGTGAAGGTTTATGGGGTTTAAAAACACAGAAGAGCACTTTCTGTATTACCACCTGACATCACAAGGTGGAACAGAGCATTTGAGAGAAGAACTGCCTAAATATGCAGGGTTTGTGTGTCAAATGTGTGAATGAAACAAAACACATCTCTGGGTATGTTTCTAATAAGGAAACAACATCAGAACATATCAGAAAATATGGGCCCTTTAAAGTGTATTATTGATAAAAATCTGAAATTGTTTATTCTTTTAAGACATTTTTGATTTTGTCACCGTCTTTGATATAAAATGTCATTTAGCCGGTGTACTTCACTTAATGATTATGATCAAAACATGATTACGATTACTGGAGGTTAGGATATGAATGATCATCCTAATAAAAATGCATAATCGTGTCATGTAGTTGCACAAAGACTAAAAGTGTTAAACATTTGAAAACTAGTTAACCGTCCTTGTATACTTTCTAATAAAAACAACAACTTTTTCCATAAACTAATCATTCAAAAGTGGATTAGTCCCCAAAGACCAAACTACAGAAAACGGAAAGCAGGGGGTCTCATCTCCACCAGGGAGTAGAGTGTCCTCACATGCCCCAAAGCACTGTGGGAAGGCTGGAATTTGGCTCAAGTTCAGCCAGAGGAACAGAAATGATGAATGATGAATTATGAATCTTATTTTTCAGTAAGCGTAGCAATGAGTTTACAGACTATGTAAATATATATTATTTAAACCATACTTTCTGCATGTATACAGTTAAATCACCATTGTTCTTCTGACACATCTTTAAAAAATCAAACGTTTTCACTTTTAACTGAATTACACAATTGAAGCTCTTTTTCTCATAATAGTAAATGGACTGAGTACCTGTCCTTCCTTCAGGGTCATCTGGCCTTGCTCTTTACAGCCAATGAACGTCCTGTTACACCTGTACACCTGGTCACTGCCCTGCACCTGGTGAGCAAAGGCTGCTGGGAAATAGCCGATCCTGTCCTCGATCACCCCCTGAAACAAACACAAAGAGATATTATTCTACTATCCAGTTCTTTATTTACTTTTTTTTTTTACATTTTCAAACAGTGTATACATGAATGACAAGGCACAGAATCAAAATGGAGGAGAGGTTGCTGTGCCTCTTAGTTACAGGTCAGATCTGCAAGGTGTGTGTTTTTCTTTTGATGTGCTGTACATATAAAATAAAACTACTATATGTAAAGTATGTGTAAATGTGTAAAACTTTCCACTCACTTTCCACCAGTCATCATTGGAGTCGTCAGCCAACAGAATTCTGTCTCCAGCTCTGGAATTGTAATAAAAAAGGCTTTCAGATAAGTTGTTAAAGATATGCTTAAATTTGCCTGTATCTGCTTAACAAATACACTGAAAACATGTGGAATATAGCACGTTCCAATCTTGAATGATTACTCAGTGCCTGATGGATTTTGTCTTTCTGATCAGGAAAAACAAAAACCATCAGGCACTTCATTTTCTATTGTGTTTTTTCATTGAATTATAAAAACACAATGATGTGAATACATTAGAATAGAAAACTAGCATGAACAAGAAAAGCACTAAATGATTTGTTTTCTTTGATTCCAAACACGCAACTCAAGATTTGGGCAACAACCTTTAAAAATCTACTATTATTTTGTGCATGTATGGATTTGTGACCACAGATACAGATAAACAGCAGAGGATGCCAAAAATCTGACTGAAAATGATTGTTTCTTCAAATAACATTATGCAAAAGCAAGTAAAATGAAACTTGGCAGAAAAGGTTTCAAAGGTAGTTATCTTTTTATTTATTTCTTTACCATTGATCACTCCTGTACAAATGAGGGATTACACCATTTCCTATTGTTCAATAAAGGCATATGTTTAAATCACTTAATATAACGCTTTTGTAGCCTAAACTTTTACTCCGGTACTGTTACACTGTAAAATGTCTTGTTCAGCTCGTAGTAAAAATGTGGAAGTTGTGGATGTGAAGTTGAGCCCTGATCTGTGATGTTGCTTCTGTACAGTGGGAGCTCTGTGGACTAAATCTGAAACGCCCTCGTCCCTCAAAGCCTAGATTGACTGATATTAATAGAATCTCACAGGTGATTTTAATGAGGCCGCTCCAGAGAATAAATCTATGAGGACTCCTGCCTGAAAGAGAGGCTAATTAGATCTCTTTGTATTCTTTGCTTCTTGCACAGTGGAAAGCTTCCAGTGCTTACTATGACCATTTAAGTGCATTATCAAGGACAGAACGGCCTAATAAAGGGGGTTTTGTAAGAGATTCTTGTAGCAGTGCATTTCTTGTTAAAATCCTTATCACAGCAATCAACTCTATAAAATAAGCCCGTGCACACAGACGCACCCCTTCTCCACACTCAACACTGTCCACTACTTGTCTGTCAAATTTATAATAAGCTTTGAAAGAGGAAAAAAAAAGTTACTTGTCGGTAATGTTTCATAATTTTCAACTTTTCCTCAGGGTAATTCATCTCAACATCTAGAGCAGTAGATAAAATCAGAAGGACTGGTACATTTACATGGCCAGGAAAAACTAGATAACTAGAGTAATCAGATAACTCAGTAATTAGATTTTTAATGAGATTTTTGAGCATTTGGAAGACATTTTAATTTAATTTAAAAATAACTCACTGGACGTCCAGGTCGTGGCTCTCTTGGGCGGTGTAGCTGTACAAGGCCACGTATGTGTCCAGCTTTAAGACGTCTCTGTGAAGCTGAGTGGGCTCCATCTGGACACGTTCACACATGCAACAGCAAAGTTAGTAAGCATAAAATCACACTGTAACATAGTAAAAATGCATTCTGAATTCTCACAATGTTATCATGACCTTGCATTATGAGTCCTGGACACCAAAATGCATTGTTGTCATAGTAACGAAGGAAACTAAATGGTACCTGGTCACATTTTTATAACGCTTTTCCACCTTCAAGGCACTCAAAGCGCTTTACATCGAGGAACCACTCACCCATTCACACACACACACACACACATTCATACACCTACCTACATTCAGTGTATACAGACACTAAGGGCGAGGTGGATGAAGTGTCTTGCCCAAGGACACAACGGCAGCATTCATCTGTGGGAGCTGGAATCATGCCGCCAACATGTGGGTCAGTGGATCTGACCACTCAACAAATGAAGTTTATCTCAAGAGTGGGATTTGAACCACCAAGCTTCAGATCTACCTATTTAACTACTGTTGAGTTACAGAATCCATAATCCTTTGCTTTGCTTTTGTTCAGTTAACAGGAAAACCCAACAATAATACTCTTTTAAACACATGCTCATTTTAATCTATAACCACCAGATTTGTACAAGTTTCAAGAGCAGGAATCTCCCTACAATACAGTAACTTGGGGCTTATACCGTAATATAAAGTATTTTAACAATATTGTGTTTTAGTAGTTATAGGTTTGAGTATCACATAAGTTATAAAGCCTTGTTTACTGCCACAAGTTCACAGTCAATCTGCTTTCAGTGCCGTGATGACACAGTGGGAACAGTGGGATCTCTGCTTTCGCACTTTCTCTTGAGCTCGTGGGTGTGGAGGAAGTTGAGAGGTGTAAAAACAATTAAAAAAGAGACACAAGGTTTGATAGCTTTAGTGTTTTCGGAAATTAAAGCATTAGCACATGTTAAATGTGTTGGTACTATATGACCAGGCCGGGAACATATGAAGCGTCTGATGAATGAGCCGAGGTAAAGCTTAAGTGTCTCTGTGCCCTTGGGCTCATCACAACAAGTGGGGCACAAATATCACAGAAGACAACAATGTGTTTTATAGAGAGAGTCAGGATGGTTTACTGGTTATCAGCAGTATCAGAGAATTTTCACAGATATCAGTATTGACTGACAGAAGTGAGGCTCCCAATCTGTGCCATTGGCCCCTTCTGATCACCACAACAGTCACGTACACACTTTCATACTACACAAAGCGGCTGAAGTTCTTTGCTTAAGGACACATTGACAGTTTTTGCCACTGGGGCCCCACAGTGACACCTGGAATTCTCAACAGTCTCCCATCCAAGCCTGACCTTGCTTAGCTTCTGAGATTTGATGAGATCAGGTTTTGACAAAGAGGTTTGGTGGTAAGTGTGATCGGAGGGGCATCAGAACTGAAAGCTGCCGAATGACTATGTCCGTTGCACTGGAGACTGCTTTATTACAAGTAGAACTAAAGGATGTCACATTATCAGCACCCATCACTTCTCTATATCTTATGCTTTTTTCAGGAGTACCTAGTTAGAGGTCTGGGTTGAGTACCTCATTAACAGTTAATCATAGGTACAATACTTCGGGCACTGCTGAAAAAAACAATGACAAAACAAGTTGTTCCCTCCAACAGAGGAGGCTGCAGCTGAGATGACATCACACTTCTCCACACAATGAATCGATCCCTGTTCTTAGCCCGTTTCTGCTTTGTATGAGCAGATGGCTGCGCTCCTCTGTCTTTTGGATCGGCCGTCCTTTTGTTGGTGCAGGGGCTGTTTTTCGGAGCATTTTTCTCAGCTGACCACCCCGCCAAGCCTCCATCTGCGCCTCCACCATTCACCGTTAATGGAACCGTCGGCTGACAGACAAACTGCCCACTTCCAGCTGTGCTCGGTCCAAGCGGAGAGGTGCGCCACTGCGGCCTTGTATGGGGATTTGATGATTTTGGTGTTTATACTAGTGCATCTATGGTCTTTTTCCACTGCTGACAAAAGACTAAACTGTTTAAACTGAATAGTTGTGTGTATGTACATTGATAGTGAATCTCCCTCAAATGAAGCCACCCAAGAAGTTGAATGATTCAGATAATTGGATATAAAGCAGGGAGTGTTGTAATGTAGCTTTCAGCATGCTGGACTGCTTCTGGACACAGATATCCAGAGCCAAAGCCGGGGTCAAGGCCACACCATATCAGTCAGCTTGGATATAATCTGTTACAGACAACAGGAAGGGGCTGTTTCCATTCCAGTCTTGGAAAATCTCACCACATGGATGAGTTTGTAGGGGCGTGTTTGGGGGAGAAGGGGGAAAGAACCCATAACAAACTGGCTGCGTTCTCAGACTCATTATTCACAATTTCAAGATCTGAGTAAATTTCTAGTGGTAATGGATGGAACTTTTAAGAGTTAGTTATGTAATTGTACTTGTGCATGAACCTCATTTTATAAACATGAAGGCATACTGTATTTTTGCATTTTTGTTTAGTTTATAAGTTAGCTAAAGAGTTGTTATTATAGATGTGACCAGTCTGTAGGCTACTTACAAAATATGACTAAATGATCCATCTGAAAAGGCTTCATGTAAAAGGTTGGATCATAACAGTAAGAGTGGATACATACCACTGAATTGTTGTATACTCTCTCAGGTGGAAAGCAATGCTCCATTCCATTCTCCAAAACTGTGAAAACTAAAGATGAAAAACACAATTAAAGGGTAATATAGAAAGAAATGGCAAAACTAAGTATCACAAATTAAACAAAGACTTATTTAATAACAAGAGTGAATACTGTCACCCCTGTAGGACTGCAAGTATCATAGTGTAATCAAGAGGACTTACTACTAAACTCATACTTGATTATAGTATAGGGACCATAGTAAAGTACAGGGTTAGTCTCGGCTGAGAGGATTTTTGCATCCTTTTCTAATTGTGACCATATTGATTTGAACTGTGGTAAATCTGGCAGCTCCATGACCCATTCACTTTCTTCAAACTGATCTGCAGAAACGTGCCCTGATATCTTGATTTTCTTCTGTGCATTAAACCACTCTTTAATTTTGAGACAAGATTAACCAAGAACCAAGTATTTGTTCTTCTGTCACTTACCGTCATCACTGTGTTTCCTGAACAGCTCCTGCTTACTGCTGTGTGCCACCACCTCCTCTGGAACATTGTCCAAGTCACTCAGCTGCACACACATAGAGAGCTTTGTTACATAACTTTATCCTAAACACGACATTATCTTAATCACATTGGCTGGCCTTTCTTCGCTGAACAAATGTGCTGCTTGAGACGCACATTTGTAAACTATTACCATAACCCCTGATGGGCTTGTTTGTAAAAGACTCCACGCATACGCCCATTCACTAACAGCTGCACAGGACAGTCCAAGTGGCCCCAGTCCTCTCATGACTCTGCCCAGATGGCATAAACAGCCCAATCTAATCTAACATAATTAGTGCCTTATATAATGTCCACTCATTCTAGAGAAGTATGTGTTCCTACCATCACTGTGCACTATCTTGGAGCACTATGCCTTTATTGGTAGTGTATACGACTTCTCTGTGGTTTTATCTCTCCAGACAATCCACAGTATGACAGATTAGTCTGATAAGTCTTTCACTTAGCTCTGATCTGCTCATTTATTTTAAGACTCTTTGTAATGTGAAGATGGTGAAGTGGGTCCAGGTCATTTTCTCAAGTAAGTCTATGGCCTTAAGTCCTATGTTTTTACTTTCAAGTCCTCTCAAGTCAATTTACACAGTATAGCTTGTTTTTTTGCTCGTAAACGGTTGAACTTGAAAATAAAGCCCTGATCACACATAAAG
Organism: Periophthalmus magnuspinnatus; assembly: GCF_009829125.3. Classification (NCBI taxonomy): domain Eukaryota; kingdom Metazoa; phylum Chordata; class Actinopteri; order Gobiiformes; family Gobiidae; genus Periophthalmus; species Periophthalmus magnuspinnatus. The sequence continues at coordinate 16,246,792 of NC_047147.1, read as the reverse complement.
TAAAAAATTAAGCATCAAGCGTCTCAAACTGTGGTCCCTGTTTAGTCCTCCATAGGGTTAATCATAATTTTGTCATTTTAAACCTGAATTATTTTAACTTTAGACCATGTTTAAACTTACATTAGGCCTCATCAATTCTGTGTTTGGTGATTTGGTGGTCCTCAGAAAGCCTATTTATCTGGTGATACTTGGTGTGATACATTTTGAGAAATACTTTCATCAAAATGGTGATTCAGGTGAGTCTGACTAGAACAAAAGACACATCTTACAACTCCACACATTTGGGAGATGCACATTCTTTGCTGCAAAATTAGATTATCCCTCAATCTAGTGCGTAAATCAGAGACCCAGTTCAGAAATTAAACAGCTATTTTTTCCTACATCATATTCTTGCAGGTCGTGCTCATAGATGTGTTTATGCATATCTAAGCTCGTAGTTGGTACCGAGTTGTGGTGAGGTGTCTCCGAGCCGCTCGCCCTCTTGGCCTTCTGCGCCAAAGAAGTACCGAACCTCAGCGCCTCGTACACCGGGTCCACCTTATTCCCACAGGCTTCACCACGAGACCAGGGAGAGACCAGAAACAGGATTTAAACCAGGTCTACACTGCACACAAGTCAAACTCTACCGAAAGATTCATATTCTTGAACCAACTTGTTTTAATCTCTGAAGTATCAAAGTGGCATTTCACATAAAAAATAAATAAATACAAAATGAGCAGGTGTGTTTACCGATGGGCATGACTTCCTTGATGCACCCGTACTGTTCTTGGATGAGCAGTGGAGAGCTGTAGTACCTCCTGAATCCTTTTGGCTGAGACAGAAGAAGCACCGCACTTTAGAAACATTCAACAGTGACTCACCCTCATTACTGACACATCACACACACACACACACACGAGTTACATGGGTCATCTGTTAAAATAGACACATTTTAAAGTTGGATGGCGTTTGCCTTTAGAATACACACTACATCAATACTTTATGATGATGTGAGTCTGGCCACCGGTGAATGGGCATGATTGACAGGTGGATTAGCCAATCAGGGACACGCATGGTCTGTCCGTATCATACATAATAAAGGAAAAAAACATATCACATGGGGGCTGAGGTGAAACAAATATGATTCTATTTGTAAATCACGGGTGACCAATGAGCTCCTACCTTTCACATGTGTCACTGAAAAAATACAAATCCAACTGCACGATAACGTTTGAGCGGGTTTGAGAGGCAGCGGAGGACGTGGGAACCAGACTGATATCAATCTGTGTAAAAATGCAGAGAGATATTTGGGATTTGCCAGGCAAGGACTGCGGAACATTTTTTGGTGGAGGGTCTATCATGTGCTTATATCTATGGAAGTATTATTTTTTCTCCTAGAATGTTCCACAGTATGGTATTAGAGACAAACAAGGGGCACCACCAGGCCAAGTTACAGGTCAGATCTGTTGAAAGGTGAGCCCACAGGAAGAACAGTATTTTTTCACTTTTGCACAGTTAAAACATGAAATGCTAGATGGACCCCAGGCAAAGCAATACCATCTCCATGGAGACAAGGATGTAGCGTACCCTGTGTAAAGTTGCACAATGCATCTTTTACTTAAAATATTACAATGTCAAAATCACAATAAGTAATAAACTGCAAATTAACACACCAATTCAAAATGCCAAAGAAAAAAAGTGAAGATAAAATTTGTAAGAATATAAACAAATATAAAGTTGGTGTTTTATTGTTTTAATATTCTTTGCCTATGTGTCATATTATCTGTATATATATATATATTTTTTACTTTTGTGTGAGGCACTTTGGGCAGCTTAAGTTGTATTTAAATGTGTTGTATAAATAAAATTGAATTAAATGAATCATACTTAACAATTCAACAGTGACTTTACTTCTCACGCAAAGCACAGTTATGGAATAATTTACGAGACTATACGGTACTTCTGTCAGTGCATTTTACAATCTGTCCCCATACACTAGTGAAGAATCAGAGCGCTCTTGTGGCTGGGAGACAAACATGGGACTTTACCATTATCACACATGGCCATACAGTACATGCATCACTGGAACATGCTGTGGTAGGGCGTTTTTTATAGAGAAATCACAAAAGCTATAGCCAAGTAGCAATCATCAGTTTGACTCATGATCCCGCTTAAAGGAGGACTCAGGATTTAACAGCGCCCTCTGACACACTGTAACTTATAGATTTTGTGGAGCCCAGTCCTTGTCTGTGCCCTGGGAGTGGAAAATGAGGTCGAGAGGTCGAGCATAAAAAGGACGTTTCCCCAGTGGACCACAGCTCCAAATCAGACGGATCCTAAAGTTGGACATGGATCATGGTCGGGCTTGTTTTTGTTGGCTTAGGGAGCTACAGCAAAGAGATTATTAAGTTACGTCATACAGTGTTTATGCTTTAGGAGAACAGTGACTTCTGCCTCATCAGCTGCTTTTCATTTGCCATTTTTTCAGTCACCAGTTGTTTGGAAGAGTAAGGATCAATATGTGCAAAATAACTTCACACATTATTGCAGTTCATATGGAGTTTACACAATTTAGCATGTGTGAATGCTAAAGTATGAAAGTATAATTGAATCACAAAGTTTTTACTTTTACTTCACCACATTTGAGAGTGGTATCTGTACTTTTTACTCCACTACATTTTTGAACTGTAAGTAAGTAAAAAGTACTATGATTTGAGGGGTTATTTTTACCGTCTTTGTAGTAACATCCTGACTAAAGTTTTCAAGTTCTGCTTAGGTTTGAGCAAACAAAAATTTATTCAAAATTCTTAAGAAAAATGAAGAAATAGATTTGCATTGCAACTGTTGAACAACATATGTATAATTTTAGTCAATATCACTAAATTTAATGCTTTAACTAATTAACAGCACTTTTACTTTTTACTCTTTAAGTATATGGGTACTTAAATACTTTTTTTCATGTGATACTTTTACTTGAGTAACTTTTTACCTTGAGTACTTCATCCACTACTTGACTTCTGTTATATAGGAAAGAAAAGCACAAACTGGCCCTACATGTTGATACATATGTGCAGTGCAGCCAGCTGGGGGTGAGGTGCATGCTGGGAGCTGGCTGTTGTTTGCCAGGTGAGGCAGACATACGCTCTCTTAACCTTTTTATTAATGAGTTCACTCCAGTTAAAGTGACGCCTCCCTGTTTGAGCTCAAGGGATGCTTATTTTAGTGTCAAATAAATACTTAATAAGGACTCACCACTGTCTTAGGTAATGTAAACAAACACTCACCAGGCTATGTGGCGCACACTGTATAATACTGTAGCAGACAGACCTTTGTTTTGAAAAGAGGCACTTAATATTAATCCAGCTGATCTCATATAGTCGGCTGACAAAACCTCAGAAAAAAAGCGTAATCTCAGAATATAATGGAGTATTGATTAGACAGAGCGAAGGCAGGAGACAGCAGACTGACAGATGTGCACTGGCTTCAGTTTGACACAATATTACTCATTACACATGCCACATCCCAGTACAACAGTGTCTTTTATTATTTCATCCCCAAATATTAATTGGTTTTTAAATTCATGTAAGGAAACAAATGTGTACGGCCAGTACATTAAAATACATGATGCTAAAAGATGTTTTTACACATTCTATTGCAGTGAAAAGACAGAAGCATTACATAAAGGGAGATATATATGTCATTGATTGCAAAAAATACTGTTGTGCACAACTTCATGTATGTGTGTATTCTGGTGCATGAATGGGCAGGTATTACTCACATTGTGGAGACTGAAATCTGTATACATGCATCTCTAATGGTTATAAAAATCAGGTCCTGATGAGGTAAATTATACACTATTAGATCCAGTGGTGGAAGGTAATGAGACAAAAGCAGTAAAATACTGTACTTAAAGTAGATTTTTAGGTATCTTTATTTTACTTAAGTACATTTTACAGTGGATACTTTTTATTTTTTACTTCATTTGAGAGCAGTATAGGCACTTTCTACACCACTACATTTTTAACTGGACTGAAAAGGAAAAAGTACTTTTCATATAATTTGAGGGGTTATTTTTAACATGGGTAATTTACTGACTAAAGTTTTCAAGTTCAAGCTTCAGCTTTGAGCAAATAAAAATAAATACACAAAATTCATAAGAAAAATTAAGAAATTCATTTGCAGTTACTGTGACCAAAATATGTATTATTTTTAATCAATATCACTACATTTACACATTTTTAAACAGCTACGTTAATACTTTTACTTCAGTAAATTTTTCATGTGATACTTTTACTTGAGTAACTTTTTACCTCTGTATCTGTACTTTTACTTAAGTAACAAAATTTTGTACTTCATCCACTACTGATCAGATCAATAATGCAGTTTAGAGTCAAATTAAGGTTAAGGTTAGAGTGTAGGTTAAGGTGAGACTAGTAGTAATTAAAGCCGCAAGCGGCGATGATGGCCCTCGCCCCCCGCGCGACCGCCCCCCCACGCGACCGCCCGGGGCCGGCCACCGTCCCCACGCACCATTTTTCCGTCCTGGCCACCCCACGGCCGCAATCCGCCCCCCTTCACACAGTTTCTATATAAATATGTGTGACCCACACATTATAATGGAGGTCCACGCCGTTGAACCGGCAACCTCGTGCACAATACAGGTATAGTGTAATGGACTTGTTTGCCTCTTTTGAGGTCCACAATGATCTCACCAACTTTCATGCCAATCGGACAAAGTTGTGTTTTTTACCAATACTGTAGGGGGCGCTATGGAGGTCACTGGCCACATGTTTATTATGGTTCTCTATTCACAGTTTTAATCCACATCAGTGATTAGAGCTTTTTAGGCTGATCCATGTGTCTGTGAGAAGGAATCAAATATGCAGGAAAGCAGTCATATTTTGACAGTGTGGTGTGCATAAACCAGAAAGAATATCCCCAAAACGTGGATGATTATTGACAATAATCATGTGTACATGCTGTATGTGGAGTTTGAGGAAATTTGGATGAAAAACCTAGGACTAGATAGGTTTCATTTGCACTTAAGGAAAAGTCGTGTAGGAATTTAAATCCAATGACGAAGTCATATTTTGAGGGCATCCTACTCATGAACCATAAAGAATATCCCCAAAATGTGGATGATTATTGACAATCGACATATGTACATACTGTATGTGGAGTTCGATGTAATTCGGATGAAAAACCTAAGAGTAGATATGATTCATAGACATGCAAGTCAAAGTGCCAAGTGCCAATTTCTTTTCAATTCATTGCGCCCCTGGTGGCCAACAGTGGAAAATAACCCATGGCCATAATGTAATTTTTTGTTTCTTCTGATGCCACTGATTTATTCCCTGAATTTCGAAGGAATCCGATAATGTTGGCGATTCACCCCTATGGTAGGGGGCGCTATAGTGTTAATTTTGATTAAAATGAATATTGCATTCCATTCATGCCCCAATCTCACATATGTGATGTGAATGTGAGCTCTGTAGGGCAATGCCTGTGGTCGTGAGAAGACCCATTCTGAAAACCCATGTGTCTGGATGTGGCATGTGAAATCTGAGCTCATTTGGATCAAAAACCTGAGACTAGTAGCGTTTTGAAAACACGCTGCGAATGAAGCGGCGAATTTTTGATCCAAAATGGCCGACTTCCTGTCTGTCATAGAGCAGTGCTTCAATTCATATTTATGCTTATCCCCCCATTCTCTATCACTGTTCTGATTTTTGTGTGTGTTTTCCAAAATAAACTAGACTCCTCTCCCATAGGGGTGAAATTTTAGGTGGCGCCGTCGAGTCAGGGGGCATGGGACATTTTGCCGACACCAATTTTATTACATTTATCGCAGAGCGGGTTGATTCTATTCTGTGTAGACCAATGCATGTGCGTGTCAGAAATTTTTTTATGATTTTTTTTTTAGTATTTGCGCCCCTGGTGGCCAACCGTGGAAAATTACTCATGGCCATAATGTAATTTTTTGTTTCTTCTGATGCCACTGATTTATTCCCCGATATTGGCGTTTCACCCCTATGATAGGGGGCGCTATAGTGTTCATTTTGATTAAAATTAATATTGCATTCCATTCATGCCCCAATCACACATATGTGATGTGAATGTGAGCTCTGTAGGGCAATGCCTGTGGTAGTGAGAGGACATCGAAAAAAACAGGAAACGAAGGCATATTTCGGTGGCGGCGTACGGGCGAACCGTGTGGAATTCGGAGAAAACGTGGATAACTTTTGAAAACCCATGTGTCTGGATGTGGCATGTGAAATCTGAGCTCATTTGGACCAAAAACCTGAGACTAGTAGCGTTTTGAAAACACGCAGCGAAAAATTTGGCGAATTTTTGATCCAAAATGGCCGACTTCCTGTCTGTCATAGAGCAGTGCTTCAATTCATTTTTATGCTTGTCCCCCCATTCTCTATCACTGTTCTGATTTTTGTGTGTGTTTTCCAAATTAAACCAGGCTCCTCTCCCATGGGGTGAATTTTTAGGTGGCGCCCTCGAGTCAGGGGGCATGGGACATTTTCCCGACACCAATTTTATGAAATTTTTTGCCGAGCCGGTCGATTCTATACCCCCATGTGAGACTTTTTGTGACTGTTCAGGGGGTGAAAAATGCGATTGTTTTGGCGGAAAAACGAAGAACAATGTTAATATGCAGTGTGGCCCTGAGCTGTGTGGCCCTGACTCTATATGAGAGGGGTCTGTGGCTTTGCACCGGCAACCGTGTACATAATACAGGTATGGTGTAATGGACTTTTTTGACCCTTTTAATGCCCACAATTATCTCCCCAAGTTTCATGCCAATTGGACAAATTTGTGTATTTTACCAATACTGTAGGGGGCGCTATAGTGTTCATTTTGATTAAAATTAATATTGCATTCCATTCATGCCCCAATCTCGCATATGTGATGTGAATGTGAGCTCTGTAGGGCAATGCCTGTGGTCGTGAGAGGACATCGAAAAAACAGGAAACGAAGGCGTATTTCGGTGGCGGCGTACGGGCGAACCGTGTGGAATTTGGAGAAAACGTGGATAACTTCTCAAAACCCATGTGTCTGGATGTGGCATGTGAAATCTGAGCTCATTTGGACCAAAAACCTGAGACTAGTAGCGTTTTGAAAACACGCAGCGAAAAATTTGGCGAATTTTCGATTCAATATAGCCGACTTCCTGTCTGTCATAGAGCAGTGCTTCAATTCATATTTATGCTTGTCCCCCCATTCTCTATCACTGTTCTGATTTTTGTGTGTGTTTTTCAAAATAAACCAGGCTCCTCTCCCATAGGGGTGAAATTTTAGGTGGCGCCGTCGAGTCAGGGGGCATGGGACATTTTGCCGACACCAATTTTATTAAATTTTTCGCAGAGCCGGTCGATTCTATACCCCCATGTGAGACTTTTCGTGAATGTTCAGGGGGTGAAAAATGCGATTGTTTTGGCAGAAAAACGAAGAACAATGTTAATATGCAGTGTGGCCCTGGGCTGTGTGGCCCTGACTCTATATGAGAGGGGTCTGTGGCTTTGCACCGGCAAGCATGTACATAATACAGATATGGTGTAATTGACTTTTTTGACCCTTTTAATGCCCCCAATTATCTCCCCAAGTTTCATGCCAATCGGACAAAGTTGTGTATTTTACCAATACTGTAGGGGGCGCTATAGTGTTCATTTACATAACAATTAATAGTGCATTCTATTAATACCCTGATATCACATGTGTGATGAGAATTTCAGCTGTCTATAACCATGTATGTGCGTATAAGAAATTTTTTAATTTTTTCTTTTTTTTGTATTTGCGCCACTGGTGGCCAACCGTGGAAAATGGCTCATGGCCATAATGTAATTTTTTGTTTCTTCTGATGTCACTGATTTATTCCCCGAATTTCGTAGGAATCCGATAATGTTGGCGTTTCACCCCTATGGTAGGGGGCGCTATAGTGTTCATTTTTATTACAATTAATAATCCATTTTATTAATACCCTCATATCACACGTGTGATGTGAATTTGAGCTGTGTAGACCAATGCATGTGCGTGTCAGGCATTTTTCAATGATTTTTTTTGGAGTCTTTGCGCCCCTGGTGGCCAAGTGTGAAAAATGACCTATGCCCGTAATATTATTTTTTGGTCCACGTCATGCCCCCAATTTATTTCCCGAATTTCGTAGGAATCCGATAATGTTTGCGTTTCACCCCTATGGTAGGGGGCGCTATAGTGTTCATTTTGATTAAAATTAATATTGCATTCCACTCATGCCACAATCTCGCATATGTGATGTGAATGTGAGCTCTGTAGGGCAATGCCTGTGGTCGTGAGAGGACATCGAAAAAACAGGAAACGAAGGCATATTTCGGTGGCGGCGTACGGGCGAACCATGTGGAATTTGGAGAAAACGTGGATAACTTTTGAAAACCCATGTGTCTGGATGTGGCATGTGAAATCTGAGCTCATTTGGACCAAAAACCTGAGACTAGTAGCGTTTTGAAAACACGCTGCGAAAAATTTGGCGAATTTTCGATTCAATATAGCCGACTTCCTGTTCGTCCTAGGGCCACACTATGATTGGCTTTTTTGCTTGACTCCATGAGCTCTATCACTGGTGTGAATTTCGTCAAGCTAAGGCGAAAAATGCATGTCGGCTCCCAATTCATTTTAAAATTTTGAATTTTCTAGGTGGCGCTGTCGAGCCAGTGTGTGTGGGTCATTTTCGTGATGCATATTTTCTTGAATTTTTTGCCAAGCCGGTCGATTTGATACCCCCATGTGAGACTTTTCGTTGACGTTCAGGGGGTGAAAATTGCGATCCCAGGGGGAGAAAAAAAATAATTAAAGCCGCAAGCGGCGATGATGGCCCTCGCCCCCCGCGCGACCGCCCGGGGCCGGCCACCGCCCCCACGCACCATTTTCCCCGCCTGGCCACCCCACGGCTGCAATCCGCCCCCCTTCACACAGTTTCTATATAAATATGTGTGACCAACACATTATAATGGAGGTCCACGGCGTTGAACCGGCAACCTCGTGCACAATACAGGTATGGTGTAATGGACTTTTTTGCCTCTTTTGAGGTCCACAATGATATCACCAACTTTCATGCCAATCGGACAAAGTTGAGTTTTTTACCTGTACAGTAGGGGGCGCTATGGAGGTCACTGGCCACATGTTTATAATGGTTCTCTATTCACAGTTTTAATCCGCATCAGTGATTAGAATTTGAGCTTTTTAGTCTGATCCACGTATCTGTGAGAGGGAATCAAATATGCAGGAAAGCAGTCATATTTTGACAGTGTGCTGTGCATAAACCAGAAAGAATATCCCCAAAACGTGGATGATTATTGACAATAATCATGTGTACATGCTGTATGTGGAGTTTGAGGAAATTTGGATGAAAAACCTAGGACTACACAGTTTTCATTTGCACTTAAGGAAAAGTCGTGTAGGAATTTAAATCCAATGACGAAGTCATATTTTGAGGGCATCCTACTCATGAACCATAAAGAATATCCCCAAAACGTGGATGATTATTGACAATCGACATATGTACATGCTGCATGTGGAGTTTGATGTAATTCGGATGAAAAACCTAGGAGTAGATATGATTCATAGACATGCAAGTCAAAGTGCCAAGTGCCAATTTCTTTTCAATTCATTGCGCCCCTGGTGGCCAACAGTGGAAAATAACCCATGGCCATAATGTAATTTTTTGTTTCTTCTGAGACCATGAATTGATGCCCCAAATTTCATAGGAATTGGATAATGTTGGCATTTCATCTTTATGGTAGGGGGCGCTATAGTGTTCATTTTGATTAAAATTAATATTGCATTCCATTCAAGGCCCAATCTTGCATAAGTGATGTGAAAGTGAGCTCTGTAGGGCAATGCCTGTGGTCGTGAGAGGACATCGAAAAAACAGGAAACGAAGGCGTATTTCGGTGGCGGCGTACGGGCGAACCGTGTGGAATTTGGAGAAAACGTGGATAACTTCTGAAAACCCATGTGTCTGGATGTGGCATGTGAAATCTGAGCTCATTTGGACCAAAAACCTGAGACTAGTAGCATTTTGAAAACATGCAGCGAAAAATTTGGCGAATTTTCGATTCAATATAGCCGACTTCCTGTCTGTCATAGAGCAGTGCTTCAATTCATTTTTATGCTTGTCCCCCCATTCTCTATCACTGTTCTGATTTTTGTGTGTGTTTTCTAAAATAAACCAGGCTCCTCTCCCATAGGGGTGAATTTTTAGGTGGCGCCGTCGAGTCAGGGGGCATGGGACATTTTCCCGACACCAATTTTATGAAATTTTTTGCAGAGCCGGTCGATTCTATACCCCCATGTGAGACTTTTCGTGAATGTTCAGGGGGTGAAAAATGCGATTGTTTTGGCGGAAAAACGAAGAACAATGTTAATATGCAGTGTGGCCCTGAGCTGTGTGGCCCTGACTCTATATGAGAGGGGTCTGTGGCTTTGCACCGGCAACCACGTACATAATACAGGTATGGTGTAATGGACTTTTTTGACCCTTGTAATGCTCACAATTATCTCCCCAAGTTTCATGCCATTCGGACAAAGTTGTGTATTTTACCAATACTGTAGGGGGCGCTATAGTGTTCATTTAGATAACAATTAATAGTGCATTCTATTAATACCCTCACATCACACGTGTGATGAGAATTTCAGCTGTCTAGAACCATGTATGTGCGTGTAAGAAATTTTTTAATGATTTTTTTTTTGTATTTGCGCCCCTGGTGGCCAACCGTGGAAAATGACTCATGGCCATAATGTAATTTTTTGTGTCTTCTGATGCCACTGATTTATTCCCCGAATTTCATAGGAATCCGATAATATTGGCGTTTCACCCCCTATGATAGGGGGCGCTATAGTGTTCATTTTTATTACAATTAATAATCCATTTTATTAATATCCTCATATCACACGTGTGATGTGAATTTGAGCTGTGTAGACCAATGTATGTGCGTGTCAGACATTTTTAAATTATTTTATTTGGAGTCTTTGCGCCCCTGGTGGCCAAGTGTGAAAAATGACCTATGCCCCTAATATTATTTTTTGGTCCACGTCATGCCCCCAATTTATTCCCCGAATTTCGTAGGAATCCGATAATGTTTTCGTTTCACCCCTATGGTAGGGGGCGCTATAGTGTTCATTTTGATTAAAATTAATATTGCATTCCATTCATGCCCCAATCTCGCATATGTGATGTGAATGTGAGCTCTGTAGGGCAATGCCTGTGGTCGTGAGAGGACATCGAAAAAACAGGAAATGAAGGCGTATTTCGGTGGCAGCGTACGGGCGAACCGTGTGGAATTCGGAGAAAACGTGGATAACTTCTGAAAATCCATGTGTCTGGATGTGGCATGTGAAATCTGAGCTCATTTGGACCAAAAACCTGAGACTAGTAGCGTTTTGAAAACACGCTGCGAATGAAGCGGCGAATTTTTGATCCAAAATGGCCGACTTCCTGTCTGTCATAGAGCAGTGCTTCAATTCATATTTATGCTTGTCCCCCCATTCTCTATCACTGTTCTGATTTTTGTGTGTGTTTTCCAAAATAAACCAGGCTCCTCTCCCATAGGGGTGAAATTTTAGGTGGCGCCGTCGAGTCAGGGGGCATGGGACATTTTGGCGACACATATTTTATGAAATTTTTCGCAGAGCCGGTCGATTCTATACCCCCATGTGAGACTTTTCGTGAATGTTCAAGGGGTGAAAAATGCGATTGTTTTGGCGGAAAAACGAAGAACAATGTTAATATGCAGTGTGGCCCTGAGCTGTGTGGCCCTGACTCTATATGAGAGGGGTCTGTGGCTTTGCACCGGCAAGCATGTACATAATACAGGTATGGTGTAATGGACTTTTTTGACCCTTTTAATGCCCCCAATTATCTCCCCAAGTTTCATACCAATCGGACAAAGTTGTGTATTTTACCAATACTGTAGGGGGCGCTATAGTGTTCATTTAGATACTAATTAATAATGCATTCTGTTAATACCCTCATATCACACGTGTGATGTGAATTTGAGCTGTGTAGACCAATGCATGTGCGTGTCAGACATTTTTAAATGATTTTATTTGGAGTCTTTGCGCCCCTGGTGGCCAAGTGTGGAAAATGACTCATGGCCATAATGTAATTTTTTGTTTCTTCTGATGCCACTGATTTATTCCCCGAATTTCGTAGGAATCCGATAATATTGGCGTTTCACCCCTATGATAGGGGGCGCTATAGTGTTCATTTTTATTACAATTAATAATCCATTTTATTGATACCCTCACATCACACGTGTGATGTGAATTTGAGCTGTGTAGACCAATGCATGTGCGTGTCAGAAATTTTTTTATGATTTTTTTTTTTAGTATTTGCGCCCCTGGTGGCCAACCGTGGAAAATGAGTCATGGCCATAATGTAATTTTTTGTTTCTTGTGATGCCACTGATTTATTCCCCGAATTTCGTAGGAATCCAATAATGTTGGCGTTTCACCCCTATGGTAGGGGGCGCTATAGTGTTCATTTTTATTACAATTAATAATCCATTTTATTAATACCCTCACATCACACGTGTGATGTGAATTTGAGCTGTGTTGACCAATGCATGTGCGTGTCAGGAATTTTTAAATGATTTTTTTTGGAGTCTTTGCGCCCCTGGTGGCCAAGTGTGAAAAATGACCTATGCCCGTAATATTATTTTTTGGTCCACGTCATGCCCCCAATTTATTTCCCGAATTTCGTAGGAATCCGATAATGTTTGCGTTTCACCCCTATGGTAGGGGGCGCTATAGTGTTCATTTTGATTAAAATTAATATTGCATTCCACTCATGCCCCAATCACACATATGTGATGTGAATGTGAGCTCTGTAGGGCAATGCCTGTGGTCGTGAGAGGACATCGAAAAAACAGGAAACGAAGGCGTATTTCGGTGGCGGCGTACGGGCGAACCGTGTGGAATTTGGAGAAAACGTGGATAACTTTTGAAAACCCATGTGTCTGGATGTGGCATGTGAAAACTGAGCTCATTTGGACCAAAAACCTGAGACTAGTAGCGGTTTGAAAACACGCTGCGAAAAATTTGGCGAATTTTCGATTCAATATAGCCGACTTCCTGTCCGTCCTAGGGCCGCACTATGATTGGCTTTTTTGCTTGTCTCCATGAGCTCTATCACTGTTGTGAATTTCGTCAAGCTAGGGCGAAAAATGCGTGTCGGCTCCCAATTCATTTTAAAATTTTGAATTTTCTAGGTGGCGCTGTCGAGCCAGTGTGTGTGGGTCATTTTCGTGATGCATATTTTCTTGAATTTTTTGCCAAGCCGGTCGATTTGATACCCCCATGTGAGACTTTTCGTTGACGTTCAGGGGGTGAAAATTGCGATCCCAGGGGGGGAAAAAAAATAATAATAATAAGAAGAAGAAACCCAGGAAGAACAATGCCCCTCGCCATCACTTCGTGAGTGGCGAGGGCCAATAATAATAAGAAGAAGAAACCAAGGAAGAACAATGCCCCTCGCCATCACTTCGTGAGTGGCGAGGGCCAATTACAGTAAACCCAAGGATCAGTGTCCAGGAAATGTATGCAAGTCAATGTGATATCCCCCAAAAAACATGAAACCAACATGTGTGAGTTCATGTGAGGCCAGGGTGAATGGATTCATGTTTCCTTAAAGCTGCTGTACCTGATTTTTACTGTCTAAAAACCTGAAAAACAAAACTAGTTCATTTTAAACACTTTGCAGTTGCTAATGCGCATTTCCTGATTATTGGACAGTAAAATGTTTTCTAATTAGATGCAAACAGCACGCAGCAGACTTACATACTGCTTATATAATATATATGTACTAGGGTAAGACAAATTTTGCTTAAACACATGGAAATAAATCTGGTACAGAACCTAATTGCTTTGCCTGGAATCTTTCACAGTCAAAAGTCAATAAGTGATAGTCCAAGTAATGTGTTCCTGTATACTGTGGCTTGTGTGGACACTAATCGCTGTGGTCCTAATGGCCATACTCCACAGTTGTGAAGAACAGGTCAGGTCCTGCTGGAGAGTGCAGCACTGCATTCAGATTATCTAACCCACAGACAGTGATGATATAAGCGACACTGATGAGGAAGTGTGATTTCTGAATAAGCACATCGCACAGCCAGCTCCGCTCTGCCAGTTAGATGCCAGTGTGTCTGCAGCAAATATTCACTATTTTGCATCCTGAAAGATTGACATGTTTGCAGAGTCGAAGTTACAGAATCAAATAGAACCTGGAAGACAAGACACGCTTTTGTGCTCACTGTACCTACTCAAACAGGTCACATTATTTGACTTTGAACTATGGAGATTTAACTAAAAAATGCGAAAAAACATGAAAAACAGAACTAGTTCGTTTTAAATGATTTGCAAAGTCATTCCTCACTTGCATTTCGAGCATTGTAATTATTTCCTGTGGTGAGTTTATAAGCACTTTTCACAACTCTCACAGATCAGATCAGTGTTGCAGTGATGGTAAGGCTAACAACAACTAGCATGTCAACACGCACTTCCTCATTATCAGATATTATTATCAGATTATAAAGAAAGCAGGGGAATCAGCGTTTCAGTTTTATGCAGCTAAAACCTTGGACAGTCTTCCTGAAGATGTTATCAACCTCCACTGATTTACTATAGTGTAATCATGGAGAGCTCATGACCGCAAATAATCAACACAGAGTGCAGTGGACCATACTGACGCAGACATGTGTGTGACATGTTAGATTTCCTCTTGCCCTCACACAGCACTCACCAGTTTGCCCATACAGCGCTGTTGCCCCACTCCATTCTCACACTTGTGGTGGAGGCTCATCTTACAGGCTTTGCAGCGCAGGCCGTGCTTCGCTGTGTTTCCCGCCAAAAACACCACATGTTTGGCTGTGGTACCTGTGCACACATGAGACACAAAAGAGAAAAGACAGGGCTCAGTTTGGTCATAGTAGCAATGGGCTTAACTTTTATTTCTATAATGGACTTGACTTTATTTCCATAAAGTGTAATAACCCCTAATTACATTAGTCAAATATATAAAATATATTTCAGCCTGTATGGGGAAGTAACTATTTACACAGCAAAGCCTTAACATGTAAACTGTAAACTGCAAAATACAAACAAACAAAAAAACAACATGAAGAGAACTGTGGCCTATATTAACTTTACATGTGCTGTCACAGATCTGGTGGAGTAAATATTTCTTAAGTTATTATTTGAACAATACCATGGTCTAATGGGCCACAGAAAAATCTGCATATTAAAGCCACATGTCACTGTACACTGTACACAGTATCTCACACACTTACCACAGTACAATACACTATTGTGGGTAGCAGGTCTATTGGTTGGTAATGTAACAGGTCGATATTTGTACTTTTTAGAATATTGAGTATCATCTTTAAATCTCTTGCAAAGGGCCAATGCTCTGTTTGGGGCAACCAAACAGAGCATTAAAAATTTGTTTTTTTTCTAGCAAGGGACAAAGGATGAAAATTAGCACTGGCTATAATCCTGCATATTTACAGGTGTGGGATTCGTTCCCCATGCCTCTATTCTTAATATGCATTGTCCCTTCATTAAATTAAAAAAAAAAAAAACAACTCTCACTACACAGGCTCAGGCTGATTGATTTTTAAAAAGCAACTTGACAAAGCGATGGACAGCCATCAAATGTTACACAATCTAATGGTCATTGTGCATTAACAGGAGTGGACACAGAGAGTCAGTGCACTGCTCTTATCAGCCACAGTCTGTCAGCTGTGCCCCCCAGCCCCTCACTCCAATCAATAAGCACGTGCTCTGCTTCAGCACCAGCTCTGTCCACTGTGAATGTGTGAGTGAGAGAGTGTGAGTGAGTGAGTTTGTGTACGAGTGCATCTGTGTGTGTGTCTGTGCGTGTACGTGCGTTGGGGTGTGCATGTGTGTGTTCATGTGTGCATGTGTGCGTGTGGACATGCACAGGGCGCATTGATCTCCTCCAGGGGGCGGTGAGAGCTGGGAGGAGATACAATGATCAATGTTTCAACAAACAGACTGGGCTGTTCTAACTGCACTTTTATTTACATAGAACTGGCTTGACAAAGGAAACGTGCATTTCCTACTTTGTTCTTCTTCCTTTCTTCCAGTTACAGATCTCTACTCACAGAATACAGAATATCCACAATCACCGATGTCATTGATATTGGAGGGTTTCCTGAGATATTGTATGGTCTGATATTGAAAATTTGGCCAATATTTGGCGCTGATGTCTTTTAAGTTTAGCTGAACATATATTACACGTTAATAGAGTGTCATCATATGCTTAATAAATAGTTGACATAGTGTTAACAATAGTGTCTACACATAACAACATAATAAATCATATAGATACCATATAGACTGCAGAGCCTTTTTAAAACTATATATATTTGGCAAGTCCTTCAACTCTCTTGAAAACTCATTCCAGAGTTGAGTCGCTCTATATCAAACAGACTTCTTAAATTTTTTTTTTTAAAACACTTGCTGACTTTGTTCGGTTAAATAGTCTTTTATTGAAAACAGGGATCTGGTTGATAGTCCACAGCATTTTAATTTGGGGCTTGGTAAATCACAATTGATCAAATGAAAAGCAGCACTGAAATCCAATAAAATATCCACAACCAAACTGCCTCTGCCTAATTCCTGGTACCAGTTCTCCATCACATGGACGAGAGCTGTGGCTGTAGAATGACCCATTTTATAGGCCTGCTGAAATTTTGTGAGCAAATTATTGTCAACAAAGTACAGTATTTCTGATTTCTGGTCACCTACTATTGTCTCCAGTAGTATGCACATAGATCTAGTATTGACTCCAGTAGTATGCACATAGATCTACTATTGACTTCAGTAGTATGCACATAGATCTAGTATTGTCTCCAGTAGTATGCACATAGATCTACTATTGACTTCAGTAGTATGCACATAGATTTACTATTGACTCTGTTAATGGCACTATTTTTGTTTGTTGGAATTGGAATTATTTAAAAGATTTTCAGTGTGAGGGCAACACACCACACAATAAACATCATTGAATATGTGACACAGCGGCCGTGCCACAGAAGTGACAGCTAATTTCAGGAACATGCCGTCAATATTGTCTAAACTAGAGGACACATTACCACATAACAGATAATGCACTCAGAAGATTTTCTACTATTCAATGTTCCCTGTTGTCATCTTTTAAGAGAGTGGAAGAGGACAAGGAATCACCATTGCACATTTCTGATTTAAATTGAATATGAATTTATATTCCAGAAAAATACACATTGTTATTATTTTTACAAAAATTTTAAGTTCATTAGCAAACTTCACTATAACTTTGGTCTGTGCTATAGATTTTAAAAGTTTAATATACCGGTAAATATCCAGAGACATCGGTATAGGCAAAAAAAAATAAAATAAATAAATAAATAAAAATCGGACCATCCTTACTCACTCATTATACATATTGATTTCAAGTTCTAAACCAAAATAAATCAAAATGTATTTAATTTAACTGTTGCGCAATAACAACATAGGTAGACCAAATAATACAAATACTGATTATTCACACCAATTTACTGCAGTGTTTATCACGGATAAGTTATTTCCTACTTTGTTCTTTCTCCTTTCAACAATAACAGAACTCTACTGCGCCCTATTTCCACCACAGCAGCAGAGACACTGACCTCTTCAGGCTCTCCTTCTCTTTTGCACAATCAATCCTGTGCTACATTGACACAAACATTTCAGTCTACAATTACAGAAAAACAAGACGTGTTCACTTCCCTTAGAGTTTCCATTGACAGGAGAGGTGTATAGTGAGACGGAAAGAGAGATATGTGATCTGTAGTTGGAACACAGAGATAACAACAGCATCCGCGACAGGTGACAGTGCTGGAGTACGCAGCTCCTGATAAGATCATCTCAGAATGTCCATTTAATCATTCATCATTTAACTGTAAAATCTGCATGCAAGCTGAGGTTCAAAAGCAGCTCTGGATTTTCAACTTGATTTTTAAAAACAAATAAAACTGGCTTTCCATACTCCTTTCATAAACATCTGCAATACAGACTTTTAATCAGCTCTATTTATTTATTTATTTAACAAACTAGTCACATTTCCTTCAAAGTTTGAACTCATAACTTTCTCTCACAGAGGATTAAAAAGAACCAATATGATCATTAACAGTTAAAAATAATTAAATCTCAATCTCAGTTAACATTCACATAGCCCTAATGCACTCATATCTCAGAGTGAACTTGACCTTTGACCCTGAGAATAATTATACTCCAGCAAAGACCTGTGTGTTCCGGTCAGGCAAGTATCGGATTTAAGACAAACTACTTTGTTGTGAGGACTACATGTCATTTTAAACATTCCACGTGTACGTTACTGGGTTCCCAAAAAAACTACAGCAGAAAATGGGTGAGAGAGGGGAACTACCGACTATCACACTATCACTATTATTAACTAGCATTGTCAAAAGTATCAAAAACCAGATACTAATCAAAGCTAGCTACTGAGGGAGTACACAGATATAAGGCCACATGGGAATGTAAAAGAACGTACTAAGATTTAATGTGGAAAAAAATGTCTAAAGAAGGAATGCTTTTTATTATCTTCGTGGTATCGGAATCGAGTCTATTCCTCATATCGAAATCGAGTTTGAAATGTTAGTATCGAAAACACGGGACAGTCAAGTCGTCCCCTTTTACAGGACGCCGAGCAATCATCTAAACCCTACACAACTTCATTCAAATAGCGACGTGCTCTGTATTAAATCAGTCTCGGCCTCCATCATGCAGACATAATGAACAGCTTTGTAAGCACAGTAATGTAATTTTGCCTTATATATTATGGATTAGAGACTACATTTGCAGACATTTCTATAACAAATGAGCGCCATTAGAAACCTGTGGGTGTATAATATTTCCAGTGTGTCTGACAGTATTAGCATTTTTGATATTTACATGCTTTCCTTAGTGTGCGCACAGTATACGTGTTATTATTGTTGCATAATGGTGCTGGCAAAATGAGTCCTAAGTGACAAGGCATAGTAATGAATGACTATTATAATCATACTGTAAGAGGC
Organism: Periophthalmus magnuspinnatus; assembly: GCF_009829125.3. Classification (NCBI taxonomy): domain Eukaryota; kingdom Metazoa; phylum Chordata; class Actinopteri; order Gobiiformes; family Gobiidae; genus Periophthalmus; species Periophthalmus magnuspinnatus. The sequence goes on along the minus strand of NC_047147.1, from coordinate 16,227,695 downwards.
TAGCATAGGTTAAAGCAGAGGATGGAAAAAGACAAGTAACCTATCAGTGGAAGTGAAAATCTAAGTTATAGGGAACAAAGATTAGCAAGTCCTACACAAAGATATATACGTTATACTGTATTCATTTACAAATGGTACCAGTGAATTCAACATTAAAAGGACAGGAATGGCAGTAGTATTAATTAAAAATCCAGCTTGTCTGTAACATAAGAACACATAAAATAGGGCTGTAGTCTGTAGTAAAGAAATTCTTGATCGATTAAAGACATGTCCCGCCAATCGATCACTTGCATAAAAAGGGGGCGTGACAAAAGCTCTCAAAACTATTACGTATCTTAATGTATCTGATCTAAACTCCACTTGCAAGACTACAAATGCACGCAAGTTCATGCAACTGTTTATACAGTGATGTACTACAGAATGGTGTATTTATTTATGTAAAAGGCTGATTAAACTCACGATTCACTCCCAAATCTTTAGTAAACTCACTCCTTTCTGCAGTTATCCTATATAAATCCTTATAATTTACATAAAATAACTGGTCAGCTAATAAAAATTTTGCTCATCAACCAAACGACTTCGCGAATACAGTCCGATAAAGCAATTGTGTTTCATCATGACCAAATGCTATGTTCCTAATTTGCTCGTGTTGGTGTCGTATGCTGTCCTCTGTGATGACCTTACCTCTAACCTGAGCACCGAGTCACTGCGGTCTCTCATTACAAAGAGACACATCCTCTCCCTTCACCTCCACCAGTGGCTGTGACAGGGGCAGACCACACCTGTTCAACCTGCAGCCAACATCACATAAAGCTACAAGGAACTAAGGAACGGAGCAACTCAGCAACTCAGCAACACAACACTTGTTTTTTTCTGGTATCTTGTGTCAAATAATAGCTCTGTGGCTGTAATCAACGCTCCGTCTTGTCAGTAACTCTGGACAGATTTGTGACAACAGAACGAGAGGTAACGTTTGAATGAAGGACTCCAGTGTGGATGCATGGACTCAGCTCAGGAGAGAGTGAGGATCGAACGAAAATGCTGAAATTAAACAAAACATATACATATATTTTTGATCAGTTCAATGAAGGACCGTTAATGCTGTATATTCACCTTATTCTGGGAGTTGCTGTGGGTGCTGCCATGGCTATTCCGGTTGTATTATTTTGAATGGGACTGCCAATCTTAACAGAAAATAAGTTCTATTCGGAATACAAAAAAACGTTTTAAAGCCTCCCAGAGAATCGGTACAGTGTTGACTTGTTGTTGCATATAAAAACTGAACTTTTGACACAACTCATCCTACTTTTTATCACATTTTAGCTGCAAAACCTTTCCCAGATTCACCATTGAAAGAAACGGGATTCACGCTTAAAGTGGAAGTGCAACCTCAAAGAAAGCGTGTTTTCGTCGCATTTATGGCAAAAGCGGACAGTGTCGAATAAAGTCTAATCTTATCCCCTACGTAGTTACTAAGCCTGAGTGAACTGTTTATTATGAAGTCTTGAACTCAGCAACAGTGAGGGACATACCTACGATCATGTGGTTGCAGACGTCACAGAAGGTGGGCTTCTTGAAGATGTGTTCCATGAAACAGTGTCCGGCCGAGTCGTGCAGGGGGTTCCTGGCTTGCGGGCGTGAGGTGGGAGGGGGGGCTGAGGGGATGGCCGGAGGGGCAGAGGGGATGGCCGGGGGAGCGGAGGGGATGGCAGGGGGGGCCATGCCGATGTTGCACAGATGCCCTGTGCTGCTGCTCACGTCCGACAGGAGCTCCGTCTTGTTTTCACTGCTGTTACGGAAGAAGTTGTCTGCACTTTTACTGCGGATGCTCTTGGTTTTGAAGGACAGTGAGCGCTTTAGTCTCTGCAGCTGAGAAAAAAGCAATAAGAGACAATATTGTACATATATAAACAGATATGGTTAACACAAACATATATGGGATTTATACATATACATATTTATTTAACTATTTGAATTTGTAATGTCTGTTATCTGAGGTGAGTGACGACATTAGATGAATGCGATCATTGTTTTGTGGCATATAAACAGATCTAAAATGTTCAAGTATAAATCGTAGTAAATAAAAGGAACCATCTGGAGTGACTTCTAAGTGAGAATGTTTACACTTCTTCAGGATGTCATTTCTAACCTTACATAGAGCAACACCTTTCATTCCCATACTCTGCATTCCTTCCACTTTCATCAGCACATCTCTAAAATCACCTCATTTAACCTGTGCACCAGGAAAGAATATGTGTTTACCTTTGATTATTTTAAATTCTACAAATAAACAGACACGTAAAAATAAATGTTTTTTTCTATTTGACTGAGTGGGACCAAAAGCCTTTATGGACTATGTTGGCAGAGTTCCCGTGCGGACCATTTGGATAGCTTTTGGCTTCAGCGTCAGAACATTATAGTCACAATCAATCAGTTCTACAGGTCATCCAGAAGAGAATTGATTCACACCCCTCCATTATCAACCACACACCCACTCACACACTCATACACACGCACACATTTCTAAAAGGGCAGCTCTGGCACTGTTAGTCTGTGTTTGATGAGCATGTTTGATTATAAAGAGTTTACACATGTGCTCCCGGGTTTGATTGGTTAACCATAAAAAGTGATTGTGGAGTGGTGTGGGTGTGAGCATGCATCCGGGAGTCTTGACTGTATTATAATGGCAATATGTTTACATGGGCTGTCCTGTCAGTGCCAGGCAGGTTAGTAGGAACCAGGGGATGAATGGATGATAAAAGTGCTTAAAATTCACAAGTACATTGCATATATACAGTATAAAACGGAGCATCGCCTCTGTATGGAAGCTGTCTAATGTTATAAAAGGCAAAAGTTGTGATTGAACAACTTTTATGTCCCATGCAGGAGGCTGAGATGGACCAGGCTATGGTCTAAGTGTGGAACCTCACCTTGCGCTTCTGTTGGTCTGGATTCATATTCTTTAAGGGAACAGAGCAGAAGAGCTTTATTTAAAAACAAAAGTATGGCTGTTTTATTGATCCCTTTGAGAAATTATACATTTTAGGGCCAAACAAAACATCAAAATCATTAGTTAATTCTATAATAAGTACATCAAGCTTGATTAAAACTGTATTGGCATATTGCTGTAATATTTTGATGGGATTCTGATGAAGAAAGGGTTGAGTAAACATTAGGACTGTAGTTAAGTTTACTAAAAAAATTCTTGTCCGACTAAAGATTTATTAATTGAATAAAAAGGGGGAGTGGCAAAAGCTCTCAAAACTAATATGTATCTCTATGTATCGGATTGAAACTGGTCTCACACCTGCACAGGAGTTCATGCAAAAACTGCTGTTTATGCAGAAATGTGATAGGAAACATTGTATTTATATAAAGACAGATTAAACTCAAGATTCGCTCCCAAATGTTCAAATAATCCACCCCCTATCTTCTTCTTTCTGCTGTTGTCCCATTTAAATACAATACAATTTAATTTAATACAAGTTTTTGTCGACTAAGACACCGACAACTGATTAATCGACATGTGGAGCAGAGTAACACTAAAAGTAACTTAATACATAAAAAATGGGGCTGTGAACAAGAGTTGATCTGAAACTAAAATCCATAAGTCCTCCCCGTCCACTGAAATAACGTATTTAACAATCTGGTCTGATGTAGTGGTTTGTCCAAGTTTTAAAGTGCAGAAAATGTTCGACATTAATCTCATAGACTTGCTGCCAATTTAAGACAGCAGGAGAATTTAAAGCACGCTCACTGCTGTGGGGGAGCCAAGCACTTTCACGTCACAAGATGAACGGCTCGTCTGTCCTTGTGAGACTGGATCAGCCTGAAATGGGACGTATACGTGTAAGAGGACCGTGGGGACTCAGTGTAGAGTAGTGCAGAGTGATGGACGTGAGCCCCAACAAGCAGCCCGCAGCACATCAGGACCACATACAAGTACATGTCCCTGGTAATGCAGTCAACAGTGCATTATGAAAGGTACAAAGTGACTCTAAGTAAAAGGGACATTTCTTTTATAATATACAAAATTACTATCATTTTGAAATAGCCCCTTGTCTGTGCTGTATTGAAATACGAGTATGTGGAGAGAATCTTCTTCATACTGATGACTAAGTTGGTTATATGGCCAAGCTGGAGGGAGTTGATCTGGCAACTACTGAGCTTCACCCATTTACCAACAGAGCCAAAAATGTTTTCATATTTTTATTTCATTTTATACCTATCCTTTGCTCCATTCTTCTTACTGTTACTAGTTACTGTTTAATGGAAAATAATATTGATCTAATGCCTCTGCAGAAACTAACAACACATTATCTTTGGTAGGTCTAAGTTTGACATATTGGTTGTCCTATTATTAGCCTATTATATTATTCCATGCGTAGATCTCCAATGGGATTGAAGGTTTAGCAGCATGGATTATCCCACGCCATCTCCAACAAATGTCATCCTTACATTTCAAAGATGGGAGTAAATTGCTGGTGCCCTTTAATGACATTTAAATGACGCTCTCCCCTCTTAATGGAGCCTCAGTCTACTAGAGCTACGCACAGAAACGTGGCCAAAAAACGCGCAGAGACGTGGCCAAGTGGATGAGAACTGTCCCGCTGTAAATGTTACACGCAGATGAGGTAGTAGCATGTGTAAAAGTTGATTATAACAGTCCTACCTTAGTCTCGTGTTGGCTGGCGGTGGGTGATTTTGGACTCTCTTCGTGTTCGCGCTCGTCTGCGTTGACCCCACTTTCGTCCTGAATCATGTTTGCCGGAGGGATCATGCTCTCTCTTTCGTTCGATGATGTCCAAAAGTGAAGCCCTTTAAAGTTCCCACGCTGCTCTCTTTTTAGATTGTCTCCATTCCACTTCGTGAGGAAAGACGACAAGTTGTCCGGACGGTGACGCGGCGAGATGGGAGCTTCATCCGCACCACCACCGCACTGAATGCCGCTGTATCAGGAGAAAAAACAACCAACTTTCTGCAAGTTAGTTTAGTTTTGCAGAGCCCGCGTCTGTTTAACCTCTCTCATCTATCTGGTTTTGTGCGTAAAGCAGCAGCGTGACATGTCCAAACGCACACCGCGCGCTCCGCTCTGGCAGAACTGCGAAGGGCGGAGAGGTGCGAGCGACTCAGAGAGAGGGAGAAGGCAGGATGGAAGGAGGAGAGACGTGACACAACACGAGACTGTCCTGCCAACATTGCGATGGAAGACACGCTCACACTCCCATATGTTTCAATGAATCACAGCCACTTTCGAGAAGCAGAGCCGTGGAACATTACACACATAGTTGTTCACATGGTTAAATATCCCCAAAGTTAGGCTACTGTTTACTATAACACACGTGCTAAAAAATGTGTTTTAGGTAGGTGGAAAATGGATGCAGAGAAACAGATGAACAGAAGAGCCAAAAACATCAATACTCTGTCTGCCAATGCCATTAAGGTTTAATAGCCAAGAATGTGGAGATGGATACATCTTTAAGCTTAGTGATATTAATCTTCTTCAGCTGTTTTGAGTTGATTGACAGTGGCTGGAGTAATTCACTGAGGATTATATGGAAAAAAAACTTAACTCTATCATTGCACTAGGCCTTTATGATGCCAATATAAACATTTCTGTGTCTGCTACAGCCTGCAGTTCATAACGATTGGAAATCACATGTGACTTTTGAGAAGGACCAGTGGTTTGGCATAAGGTTTTCAGACCAAGTACAGGTGCTATTTGTCCTGACTGAAGCTCCCATCAGCAAATCAATCACAATCAGATACATTTCAAGCCCTTCAATTAAGCACACTCCATCCCTTCTTCTTCTTTGCTATTTCAACTACATCCCACAACCCTCCTGGGCTCCATTTCCACCACAGCAGCAATACCATCACCCTCTTCAACCTGTTACCATTCGCTTCTCTTTTTTTTGTTTTTTTTTAGACATAATTAAATTGAAATTAAACGGTTTTAAATGGGGCATATTAGAGCATTCTATAGTAGACTGGCAGAGGTTGGTGAGACTGAATCTTTCCTTTAGTATCAAAAGAGAGTTTGAATTTTTAGTATTAAAACAAAAACAACACCGTGAGCACAGACCAGCCCCTCCAGACTGGACCTTGTATTCCTCAGTCAGTTTTGAGTCATGCCACGCTCTCCCTCTGCTCAATGTGTTCAGAGTGTGAATCAGCCCCACACATCAGCAGGGCCCGAGTCTGTGTGAACAGGGAAAGAGCAACAGGAAAAGAAGTGTATAATTTTCTCTGTATGCGGCTGTACCATCAGTGGACAGAGGCGTGAGAGCACAGCAGAAGACAGACATAAGCAGATAGGGGCTCATTATTCTAAATTAGAGTCTTTATCCAAGCGGAGAGCCAATAGCCAAGGTTCTCTACACATTAGTAACCAAATACAAAATGCTGAGATTCCTGCCCCAACATTGCATGCGCAAACACATGCTCAGGTGGGCTTATACTTGTTCTGATACAGCTCAAAATCATTCTAAAGTTATTCAGGAAAGGTTCATTTCTGTCCAGTGAAGGTGAATTTTTTAGTACTTGCTCAAATATCTAGTTTCGATCAGTTAATATCTGATTTTCAATACTTCTGACAACTATATTACTACAATATCCCTGGTTTCATTGCCAAAGGGAGGAGGCCTTTTGGTGAGTTGTTGGATGCTCTTCCCTGCAGCCTCAATTGCAACTGTTTTTTTTCCAAGCTACGAAACAAATAGTCCAAAGAGAGCATGACTAACTTGCAAATATAATCATAGAAATTCAAAACTTTTGTGGTTAAATTTAGGTAATGGAGGTCATGTCAAACACTGTTACCAGGAAAGGTGAGGTGACTTGAGCCGTAGGGGGATTGAGGAATAAGAAGAGTGTGAGTGTAACAGGGTAACAGGTTCCTAACACGTATGACAACATGTGCAGAGTCTCACGTTTATTTAAGAAGTTCACGTGCAGCAGATATTTGCTAATTATTAACTGTAACTTAGGCAGATTCTTTGGAACGCTCTAAAAGGTAGCAACATGTCTCACGTATTGAAATGAACAACTAAGGCTGCATAGAGTCAGTGTTGTCATGATATTAAAACTTGATTTCTAAAGAGTAAACTCGATGCTCAATATTGATCCCGATACCACATAGAATACAGTTAGTTCTATGATTCTTTCTCACGTTCACTGGTGTCTGGCATGTCTGGTCATTTTATTTAAAATGTAATGTAATGCTTTCAGTGGCTAATCTATAATGATTTGATTATGATTTGGTCACAGTGACATATATTAAGAAAACTAAGAACAGGTGAAATATGCCCCAAAATATACACCTGGCTAAGGAAAACTCCCATTAGCCAGATGAACAAAGAGGTCAATAAGTAACACTTTATAATAACTGCACTTTAATGAAACATAAAAAACACTAACCCTCCTAACTCTTTTATCAAATAGTTACTAAACCTGAATCATTTTAATAGAGCTAAACAACAGCTGGACAACAAACAATGCAATTAGATTTGTGATTTATGTTTCAATAATGGGATTCTGATCTAAGTTCAGTTTAAGCGTATCCAGAAGAATTGACGAAAAAAAATTGAAAAATGCAACACCTTTCACAACACACATCTAAACTACACAATTAGAGTTTTTTTTTTTTAAATCCAGAATAAGGGTATTTTGTTCTTTGTGGTGGAAATTATATACTTCAAAAATTACTGCCTTTGTGATTTGTTAACTGTGTATATTTAAATTTTGATTAATCTTGCAGGTCAAATTCTTAAGTCAATATTTGTTCATTTTGAATTCAGTTTTTCTTTATGCTTTAAACAGCTTAGTTATTATGTATTTAGATTTTTGATTAAGGCCTTACTGTAAATGAGCATCTCTTCTCCAAACCAAACCATGCCTCTGTTCCATTCCGACTTGCTCCAGACGGCACATTTAGCCTCTGACAGTGCATGTGTCTCCCCCGGGAGCCTCGGCATGGTGTTGCTTATTTTGGGACTGTAGTTTCCTGCTCGCACACATGGAGATCGCATCAGCGCACCAGCCAAGACATCACCAGACAAGCAGCCAGGGCCCTGTCTGTAACAAGAGGTCAAATTCACAGCTTGGGTCTTCACTGTAATCGTACACATAGATTACTTCAATGGTGACTGTTTGAGTGCATTTTTGTCACAGTAAGGTGTGTTCATGATTAATTGGTTAGTTGCAATTATGGATTTCATTTAGACATGGGCTGATATGTTTTTTTCATGTGTAAAATACAGTATGTCAGGATCCGTCTTTCTGCTGTTTTCCTACCTACCTGCACCTCTGGACCCGGTGACATTTACCACATTTACCTGATTACTCACCTGGACGATAAATTAGTTGAATTACTTACCAGCTGTGTGTTGCTTTTGGGTTCTTAGTAAAACTGTGACAAAAATAAAGCTTTGTGTGTGTTTTTAGGCAGCAGGTCGGCCAAAACATAATCATCTTACATCCTCTGCTACACTAAAAAGTGTAACTATCAGCCATACCAACCAACCAATATATCAGACAAACTGTAATTTTACTTATAAGAAAAAACTGGCAATGAATTATTTGACTGTATAGAAGAACAGAACAGTTATAAAGGCTATAATTTGTCAGTGTTGGTAATAATTAGGGGTGTGTCTAATTGTTGATATGCTTGAGCCTTTTAAACGGAGAGTACTACACAGCCACAGTCCTGTCAGTAAAGACATGTGGTTTGGAGTAGAGTTCAGACTTGAGAGAAGAAGAAATTGGACTGGGTTTAGTGTTAAATTGTAATGATTTAAACCCTGCGTTATTTATATTCTGAAAATGAATACTATATAGGTATATATATGTGAAGATAAAATTGAACTGAATATTGTGATTACGGTAACAACAGTAGTTCAGTTTGTAGAGTGTTTGTCCACTGATCCAAAGTTTGGCAGTTCGAATCCCGCTCTCGACATAAAGATCAATGGCTGCGGGGTAGGATCCACAGACGAGCAGGTTGGCGGTGCGATTCCAGCTCCCACAGATGAATGCTGCCGTTGTGTTATTGGGCAAGACACTTAATCCACCTCACCCTCAGCATCTGTGTACGCTGTTGAGTGAATGGATGAGCAGTTCCTTAATGTAAAGTGCTTTGAGTGACGTGAAGGTGGAAAAGCGTTGTGTAAAAATGTGACCATTTAATCGATATGATAAAAAATAGTGCTTCATTTTCGCTCAGCCCTAAATGATAGAAATAATTTAGTTGGCTCGTAAAGACTATTATAGAAAAAAAGTATAGCACATTGACTTCAAACCCGGCGTTAATTGAAAATCCTCCATCTTGTCAGTGTCTTCACCTGAAAGTGAAGTTGAAAATGCTGCAGTGACCCAGGCTGACATAAGACTTAGCCTGCTCCACTAACGGTCAATCCCTCAGCTGCATAATTACTCTTTCTTATGAGATGAGCCAGAATAGACTCTGCAGGGGATACAGTCATTACCACAGGAAAAAATATGACTGAAGAGATTTAGGTTACGCGAAAATTAATACAGATTTAGGCCACGGGTCAAGTTAATCACTAAATTTTAACCCGAGACTAAGTTTTGTAGAAGGAAAAAGCAGCAGTTTACCAATGGAGTGGGTACAGCTTCACCTGGAGGACAAATACTATGAAGCAAACATAATCTGGATATTTAAGGTTGGTTAAGTTAAGGTTAAGTATGTATAAGGGTAGCAAGACAAGTTGAACCATACTTTTTAGACAAAATGATGCACTGACCGAGAATATGTGGATGGGTATTGGCTAAAGATAAGGATACATCACTTAAGTTGTAGCTGAGAAAATCTGACAGCTGGATTACCACCTGCTGCGTGCTCTGGGGTGTGTTTTGAGGTCTTTAGAGGGGCACAAAAACTTGAATGAATGAAACAACACAACTCCAGGTTAGTTTTATGTTTTGTGATAAAAGATAATTGATCATATTGTTTCAAGATGTGCAAATTTTGAATATGGAGTATTGAAAAACCTGCATTCTTACTTGTCGATATCCAAATCTCACAGTGCAATATTATCGTGATGTGTGTCTCACGGTACGAGATTTATGGAGATATTGTGGAGACTTTTTCCTTTTAAAATGCCTTGGATAGACTGTAGTTGTAGCAAAACAAGGTATTTTCTTACCATTGCATTGTATTGTATTACTTTTATGGTTTTAACTTGTTCTGTACAGTGTCCTTAGGTGTTTTGAAAGACACTCATAGTCTGTAATATTAGTGTGAGACTTCTTAAAGTACAAAATCACGATATTTAGGTTATTGTTGCAGCCCTAGTCTTACTGTGAGTGAGGTCACTTCTCCACAAATCTGACTTATAAAACGACCTGATGGCATCCCCTGCTTGTCTCTGTAGAGGTAGAAAAGTTTAATACCATACTGTTGAATGTTCCAGGCAGAGCAATAAACACGGTGACAAGCAGGTGACGTACCCTCCACCTGACAAGTTACATAATACACCTTTGACAAACCACAGACGATGGGGAAAATTTACGATTATTTTTGCATGTAGGATTTTTTTTTGCTACAAACTTTATTCGCAGGGAAAACCAAAATACTGATGTTGGGATTTAACCGAAAGGCTGGGGTCAGGATTTAACCAAAACTAAACTCCCATCGCAGCTCTACTGTACATGATAAGAAAGCAGTCCTGTAGAATCCACATGAAAAGCCAGCGCTCTCAGTAAATGTGGTCTCTCTCCTTCTCACTCGGAGGTGTGAAAGAGCTGTGATGGAGACAGCCTCTCTCTCATCACTGTATCCTCTGCGGTGACGCACTCAGAACACACTGGTACTTATGTACAGGCCAGGCTCCTGTGTCAATCAGGACTGATGACGGCACACGGCCAGCTGATCCACAAACCACACACTGGACTGACGAGAAGAGGGATCCCATAATGCAACTGGCAGCCAAGCAACTACGGCAGGACAGTGTATACAACTATACAACTATACAAAAAAAACTGACATTGTGATCAAGTATTTCAGACTAACTGAGCCCACTCCTGTCACGATAATCACCTGTATGTTCAATAAATAAAACATACACTATATTTTGGGGTATTTATTGTGTGTACATTTGCAGTAGTGAAGTAGGTGAAAATAGTGAAGTGAAAGTGAAGTAGGAATAATTCTATATGTTTAATGTGCCCTTGTATTAAAGGGGCTTATGTAGAATTTAAAATCATATTAACATGTATGTGTGCATCTCTAACTAATTATCCAATCAGAAAGCATAATGAGCCTCCCCTGAGTCACTCCCTCATTTGGGTTGCCAGTTCCAGTGCTGAAATCCAGCAGTTTTAAACCTAAAAGGACTCTCTCTGATCTGAATGTTACTACCTCAACCCCAGCACCTGCAGCCTCCCTCTACTGCGGCAATATAGACTGTCCATATAAAGAGAATGAGAAAACTCCTCTATATGTGTGTATGTGTGCTCTGTCTGCAGGGTAAAGCACTGGTATGCAGATCACATATGATGGCACTGTCTTATTTAAAACTGTATGCAGGCTACATACAGTTCTTAGTAGTGACATAATAACCAAGCTGTTGCCATTTGGTTGGTTCTTATCCAATCATGTTCTATGTAAATATATCTTTTTAAAATGTCACCCTATCCAGGTTCTAAAATGTAGCCTGGTTTATTATTGTACTGCCTGGTAAAAAGCCAAGAAGCCTATATAGTCTGCATATTAACAACATCACTGAATCTTTTTGCAATCTCAGTTCAAATACGGCCTGTAGAATCGAAAAGTAAAACTGAGCAATACCATCATGACAAGATAATACAAGTCTGACTTTGCAGAAAAAGCCATATGAAATGCTCTGCCATATTTGGTCCGTTAACTTCAGCACCAGAATCAGGACAAATCTGTTGACTGTCCACGCCAGCCAATCTGCGCTCCTTTGTCTAAATGCTCTCATCTTTCGTCAATGTGATTTATCACTGACCACACGAGAAAATCAATTATAACCTGGTCCCTTTGAGGCGTTTGTCTGCGTATGGCGTCTAATGAATTCAGTGGTCAGGCGTGATATTGTGGTAGGCTAAAAAAAGGCTGCTGTGGTGGTGGTGATGGTTGGATCCAATTAATAACACATGTACAGTAAAGGGATGAGTTTAGCCTGGCCTCATAAAGAAACCATCGTCTTTCATGTCTGTCCCTTTGTGATTGCATCGTCCTGGCTCACTCTCACTAAAAATCTCATTAAATTGACAACTCAAGATCTCTTGGTTAGTAAACTTCAGCGAGTCTTTTCATATTATTAATGAACTTATTGGTTTTATTGGCAATGGCTGTGAAGTAGACCCTGTACATAAAACCGCACATTTTTGTCACCATTTTGCACAGATACATGACAAACAAAATGTAAAACTACAGCATAAAGATTGAGAAAGGTTAAGTATCCGAGATATCAGCATCATTCATTTGCGGGAGCTGGAATTGGACTGCCAACCTGTGGGTCAGTAGGTCTAACAGCTAAACCACAAACAAACCGCAAACCTTCGAATCTGTGGGCAAACGCACTACCAACTGAGCTACTTCCGCCCTTTTAGAGTAAAAAAAAGCTAGTTTACACAGATATATAAACCAATTTTGAGAACTATTAAGCGGCTGATGTGATTTTGATAAGGAACTGTTGATTGTTTTGGTTTTGTTTAATAGAAACTAGCACTAAATCGATTTGCGTACTATTTGCTGTAAGGAAGTACTGTTTATTGTTCATTTTTAGTCCAGTTCAAAAATGTAGTGGAGTAGAAAGTATAGACAGATGCGGCTCTAGTAAAGCAAAAAATTCCCACTGTAAACTATAATCACAGAAGGCCTACTTTTCTACTTTTAACCCTTTTATGAATACTACATTGTGAAATTGTACAGTAATTCTAGGTGTATTTCAATCACATAAAATAAAACAGGGGCTTTAACATCCAGTTCACCCTGATTAGACCAGTGTTGTCTTCAGTGAGAGATTGGTTATGAAACTCTCAATATCATTTTATATGGGAGCGTTAAGACGTTCTATCTTTGTAACTAGAACATTGTGTACAAAAAAGCAAATACTATCCCTCATGCAGCTCAGAATCATCAGAATTTCAAGACTCTAATCTCCCCGAAGTGTGTTTTCTTACACAGTCTGTCCATTCAAGTTGATGTTAATACGTTTGGTGAAAAAGGTTTAGATTTATCACAATATCCAAAATGTCAACTATATTTATAGATAGATTTTACACTAATTTTATGACAAGTGGCAGATAGTTTTGAGGGATTTCTCTCCAAGTGATGCTTGAACTATGCAGCATCATTACGCAGGTGGTAGAGTGTGGGGGAATACAGCTTCAAAACTGTTAAAATTCAGTCAAATGTCAAGTTAAAAGAAAAGAGACAATACTTTTTATAATAATGTGCCAAAGAGAACAAAAATGTATCAAAATACTTCCACTGGTTTTACTTAATTAGTAAACATTACATATTAGCTATAGTGTTCATGTTGTCAATACTGTCTACATTAAAAAAACGATTAGTAGAATGAAGTAGTTTCAATTTGATCGTTTATCGCAATATTTATCTTTATATATATATCGTGCTTTGTTATCGTGACAGGCCTGCTTCTCCCTGGCATTTAACACTAGCTGCACAGGATATCTTGATGTTTTATTGTTCTTTTCCTATGTTTTGTATTATTGATATATTTTACTTTGTTTGTGACTTTAGGGCAGCTGAACCTCTTTTTTACGCTACATAAATAAAATTGAAACTGAAACTGAATCTGAAAAATGTTGAAAATCACATTCTATTGTCTAAATAAAGAGTATTTTTTATTATCATTCTAAAAACAGTACCAGTAGCCACATAAAAGGGTAATGTGTCATCCAATTGCGTAAAAAAAAACCTATGTGAAAACTATTACTTAACACAATCTTTGATCCTTATAAGGCACGCTCATTTGAAAGCTGATCACTTAATCCACCTACTACATGATCCAATATGGGGGCTCTGATCATAACCATTTCTGGGAACAATTAACTTAGCATCACAAAGCCATCATGTTTACAGCCGAGGTCCGCTAATGATGCAGACATATTAAAGAAGCCCCTCAAAAGACCCCAAAATAGCACGTAGAGTATAGAGTAAGTATGAGTCATGAGTGTGTGTGTGACGTGGGCGGGAGATGCGTGGGGTTGGCGGGGAGGGGGGCACCCTGTCAAACACTCACTCAGTTGACGGTTGCTACGACACCAAATGGAAGATGACACTCCAACCAAACAAGCACCAAATACGCACACGCATTTGAAGACAATGTAGATGTTTTGCATGTGGTAAATCAATGGGGGCCATGAGAGGAGCTGGATCCAATGAAAGGAGGTACGATTTGAGCTGTGGAGGGGTGAATATGTCCCTTTTATGGCAAGTGGTTTTAACAAAAAAATACAGTTGGTAAATATATTTGGTTCTTATAAAATAGTATTGTATATTGTATAGAATTGTGAGGAACTTTGTGATTCCCAGGCCAGCTCTTAACCTATTTTGTCAATGCATTCAGTCGTCAAATGTGCAATCAACTCTAGCTAATAAAAAAATGGTAAATTATCACATTTTTGTATACTGCTTTTCCACCATCAAGGACACAATGACAGCATTCATCTTTGGGAGCTGGAATCAAACCTTTGGATAAATGGACAAACGCTGAGCCACTGTCGCCTTGAGCAACTCTCTAAAATATCTATTAATTGTTTGTTTTTTTATTCCTAAAATAAAATGAAAATGTGAGATGCCTGAAAACCTGCTTGGTGTAAATGAGATTCCGTTGTCCTCTGCATCAGCTCATAAGTGCCAGACATATTTATCGACCAGATCCATCAAAACCAAAGCCTTCACACTCCATAAAGAAGAGCACAAATGCATTTTCTCCTGTGGCAGAGGAGAACACTGGAAGTGACAAATGGCCCCAGTGGTGACAGGCTCTGGGTGAAATTGGGAGTCATTTAGGACAGTGGAGGCTTTTTCTGAGAGAGGTGCAGACAGACAGGGATGAAAGAGTGACTGATGCTCCACATCACAGGCTCGAGGGCTACCACATTCAAGATGGTTATAGTTAGTTATAGTTTAAAGGCATTTGCATATAACTTGGTTTTATTATAGAAATTAAGCTATAAATCACATATTTTCCCTGTAAGAATAAAAAATATAATCTACTCAACTTGGCCAGCAACGCCAGAACTTTAAAAATCAAGATGAAAAATATCCTGAGCCAAACTCTGATCTACCCACTGTGGACTCCAACCATCTTCACCTAGTGTCTACATAACATGTCCACCACTGCACACAGCCCCATCACTACTTTGTACTCCATTCTAGTCAACACTGTATATAAATATTTGGAATCAGTCATTTTCATTTTGCCAGAATTTGTACAAACCAAAACATGTATTTACTGTCATTGTCTAGACTATGTGCTAAAAAATAATTTAAATATACTGAATTTTTTGAAGCATAAAAAATGTTCTTCTTTGTTTTATCACCTTGTAACCCCTATTGTTGGTTATTAGGTAAGGCACAGCCACAGAGCTGTCAGGAGCAGGAACCCATCTGCAGATCTTTAGCAGCTAAGGACCAGTGTAAAGCTCTCATATGTTTGAAAGCATGTTCTGGTGAAGTTCAAACCTGACTGCAATCTGCAGGTTTACCGTGGCAGCGCTGACACAGAGCCCTACAAACAGCTCCCCACAGCTTCTCTTTGTCCAAAATAGGTATGAGGTCCAGGATGGAGGTGATGAGGGACAAAATAGGCCAAGGACTTCCATAGAAAATGGATTCCAACTCACTAAGGCCCAGATCATCCTGGAAGAACAAAATGTGGGTTAACTGTCTTCTTGGAAATAAATAATACTACACACTGAGAGCTATAGGATACAACACTAACACTGTGCAGGCTTTTCATTCAGATATAACCAGATCTGTTGTATGAATGTATCTACATCTGGCTCAGGTCCCAGAATGTGAACAGTACACAAAGCAAAATTATTATTATTATTGTTGTTGATTTTCATCATTCAATTCTATATCTCATGCAGGCTTAATCAAACACTAACACTGTCCACTTACTATAGGCACCAGAAGAGAGGATAAGAGGACGCATAAAGGTTCTCTTCTCTTAATTTTGGGGGTTTATGTACCAGTGAAATACACGGCTAAGTAGAGCTGTTTAGGTGAGTACAAAATGTTATAGGCTACCTGGTAATGGACTTGTAATTATGCCTAAATCGCTTTTAACCTTCACCATTTCAAATGCACAGACTTACCAGCAGCTGGTGCACCCAATAGTAACAAGAGAGGAAGCACTGTGTTAGAATTAGATTTCAATCCACTAATATAAATGTAGAGTCACCTCTAAAGTTCCAGACAGTGTTTGGCTGCAGCCTACCCACGCATTACGCATAACTACACCTGTCCAGAGGCCACGTGTGGCACAGAGCTACGCTGTCAAATATGTACACTGACGAGCTGCTGTTGGTCTGTAGCGCCCTCATGAGGCGATTAGGTACCATAAGAACATTTGAAACTTCGACCCATCTTTATTTACAAATTATTAGAACAAGCAAGGGCGGTGAGCTCAGCTTCAGGACAGTACAACCAAAACGAGTAACTTCCCAAAATGGATATGTTACTAAAAACAAAAACCATGTCAAAAGGAGCAGATCCACAAGAGTTCTTTTCTCACCATTTTTTAACACGTGCTAGCAACCACCCAATGAAATATTTCATAAAAGTCAAATACATACATCAGCTAATGATAAATAATGGGTAGAGTTTTAAGTTCAGTTTTGTTCAAACAACAAGTCATACGTCAAATGGAAACTTGGGGGAGGGGATGACATTGAAATCGGCAAGAACTTTGAAGGATTTAAACACTAAAGGTGAAATCATTAAAAAAAAGTTTAAAAATAAAACAAAAAAGAGTACAAAGATTGTGGGGTTCACAACAAACCAATGGCACTTAATTCAATGAAGTATCAAAATAAAGTGGCTCCACCAAGCACATTTGAATGCATTCCATTGAGTGCAGGGCTCAGAATGATACAGTAAGAACAGACATACCTAGTGCCAAAGAACAAGCAGAGAACACATTGTACACATTTGCACTCTTCCAAACTTCTGAACTGATTATTCACACTTTACATATCTTCAAGTATAATTGAAGATAAAAATCCATGCTCTAGTGGAAATCCACAGACAGCAGATGTATGTCCAGTCAGGCTTTGTCCCTTCTGTACTACAGCACATCTGAAGAGGATTGCTTCTACTATGGGTTCCTTTATTGTTTTTAGCAACTGGGAGCTAGTGTGGGCTTTTCTAGCTGTTAAGTTTCCTTGGCTTAGAGGTTTATGTTGATCCATGTAATCCATGAATAGAGACCTAAAAGTACATAAAAACTCATTCTGACATCACATGTAACAGAAACATGAAGAAGGTGGTGTGTCAGGACTTACATGGAGCAGACAGCATTTGAGATCAGGCTATTTCCGTTTTCCACCTGCAGTATCATCATCTTTCAGAACAAATTTTCTTTTTAGAGCTTCAGAAATTAGGGTTGCTGAATCCTCTTCTCTCAGTGATGTACATCCCCTGTTGTATCTACAAAAGAAAGCATGACAAATCAGCCTACTTATTACTAGAATGAAGTTCTAATGGAACATTTTCAGCAAAGCAGTGTATAGTGTGTGGAGGTACAACCACAATGACATAATATAACTATGCTTTCAAATGATTCACTACCAGGGGTTTACTTCATACCCCACAGCTCAAGTCTATGGAGTCAGGTAGGAAATATTTTTGGTAACACAGTAGTAAGTACTGGAAAACATTGAAATGTAATGTAAAGGATGGGCTAAGGTCAGTTGCAGACTTCCACAGACTTTCACTTGAGCAGATACTGTAAAACAAACATGCATGTTAAAATATTTACAGGGACTGTTTTACCTGTCTTTGCTCATCTTCATACGGTTCATATCCTTTAAGATGTCCATAACATCTGCAAAGCTGGTGGACTTGGACAGAGATACAGTGTCCTCCTCTGCCTCCCTAAAGTCCATGCTGGGTCTGTCCAGGTCAAAAGTGGCAGACGCTGTCATGGAAACAGGTGGCAGAGGATCAGGCACAAGTTCCGACACCATGGAGACCACATCCTTATCTTCCTCCTCTTCCTCCTCCTCTTCAGTAACATCACTGATGACAAAAGAGGCAGCAGCTGTGGCAGCAGGCTGGTAGGAAGTGGCCTCAAACGGAGCCAAGGAGAAACTCATACTGGTGTCATCAGGAGACAACAAGTCAGGCGTCAGGGGGTTAGAACCTGAAATAGAACAAAACTTCCATACATTGGTGTGATTTTGATTTAATATTTAGCTAAAATAGATGTTTCTATGCTTTAGACCAGACTGTGGAAACAGGCAAACAGAACATCAAATTATTTCCAGTTATGTATGCCAGTTGGACAGCATTTATTTGATTAAAAAAGTAAACATAATGAGGCAATTGTCCTCATAAAAAATATCCCTATCCAACAATAAAACATGTAAAGGGTAGCTTAAGTTAAATGAAAATAGCCTGCAAAAATGAAACTAGAGATAAGATCTCTGAGGTGAATCCAGGACATGTTGGAAAGACTGTATAAATTGTAGGAGCTTTGATGCCAGCTACTAAGTGCTTTATCAAAAGCCAGACCAGCTGCCTTAGTAACATACAATAACAGTGGAATAAAAGTACCTAAGATGCATCTCTGTAATCACTGATGCCTCAGTTACTTCGAGCCCATCTCTGAGATCTGATAACTTCACTCTTTAACTAGACATTCATTCATAGTTTGTGCAGATGTACCTGTGTCATTTGCCACAATCTTAGCGATCTGTGCCCTCAGTTTGCTCAGTTCATCCTGCAGAGCTGTGGTCCGGTTCAAAGCGGTAACACCAGGCTTTTTAAGGCCCTCCATTCTTTTTAAGCCCTCACGCCTGAAGTTGGGCACAGAGGAGTTTCTATGAAGAACTAGAAGGGGAGTCGGCCGCCACTCGTGTTTCAGTGGACGGGTGTCACTCCTGGAAAAAAAACAAAAAAAAAACACAAACGAACTAAATGATTCAACATTGTAGTAATTTTGCATTTCATTATTGTGATCTTTTATTGTGATCTTTTAGGCAAGTAAGTAATTCCTTATTTTTAAATGTTAATTTAAAATGTATTTACACAGAAGATGCACAGGAGGCATATGCTACAATCACCTGACTCTTGCATACGTCTCCTCTTCATCTGCAACAATCCAAGCTATATCTGCTAAAGTAGGAACTATGGGTCCATCCAAAGGACGGAGAGGGGGAAGGCCTGGTAGTTCCTGTTGAACAACATTTCATGTTATAAGCATGTAATGAGTCTTGAACAGTGGACCCAGCTAAATTATAACAATACCTGAAAACATGCCCTCTGAGGAGGTTTGAGAGGAAGAGTAGAGCCTATTCTTCTCACAACACTACGTGTGGATCCGTGGGGCTTATTTTGCCAGATGGGAATGACATCCTGTAAAGTAAAAAAACAAACAAAATCGCCATTAAATATGTCATAACTAAACCAATCATTTTACTGACAAGCTGTTATACTTACTGAATCCGTTTCCATGTTGGTAGTTCAGTAGGTTATCACTCCAGGGACAGAGCTCACCTAAGGTTGGTGTAACTGAGGGCTGTGTAAGTGAGGGCTCAGCACCTCAGTGAGCAGATGTCATCTTTGATGAATTGCCAAGTCCTAGGATGTAATTTAGTCATTAATTAACTACAACCTTAACTGCATAACTATAAATATCATGAAACTATACGTCAAATATAAACCTGGTGAATTTGAAGAGAAACCAATGTGCAAAAAACTGTATTGTGTTAGCGTTAGCATAACGGCTCTGCATGACCTCAGCTACAACCTACAAACGTGACCAAAATGTATTTTGTGTAACTCCATGAATGCAAAAACAATTTAGAGACGCACCTCAATGTTGACACTGGCCGCATGAAATAAAACAAGGAAGAGGTATATTTGTAATAGTTTCTCCTCTTCGTCTTTCAGAGTTGTGTTGTCGTTGTTTAGGCCGGAAGCCTGTCTGTCCTACTCCTACGATTTGATTGGCTGAGCCCCGCTATCCACCGGCTAAAGTAATAAATGCACAGAATATAGTAACAAAAGAAAAAAAAAATAGTGCAATGTAGCAATTACCAATAGGAGTCTACTCTATTCTGTCATAAAAGGACAAGAGCGGGTTATATTTTGCTAATTATCTTGAGTGTTTATAGTGTTTATAACCCAGTCGTCTGTCGGTTTTGAATTCTCTTGACACATAAACATCTTTGAGCGCTGTACGTGGGCGGGGTCTGACGTGAACGTGCGCCGTGTGATGTGGATGTGATGTACCGTGGTCCTTGGTGGTGGCGCTATCTGCAGTGGAACCAAAACACTGCATTATAGTCTTCTCAAGTGTCTGCTGCACCTGGGATGTTGACAGAAGATTTAATCTGCACAGGTCTGAACAAACCATACCTTTCTACGTATAATCCTCTGATATTGGTCTTGCAGCGGGCTACCTCGTGTCTCTGGTATTCTATTAGGACGCCTAGTTCTTCTGTTAAGGTGTGCAGCAGTCAATAGGCTCTTTGAATCATTCATTGCACGATAGAATATACGCTATTCTTGCTTCGGTGAAAGCTATGCACATTTTAGGCCTAGTGATTATGATGTTTCGTAATTTGCCTATGCCTTGTCGAGAATGATGCTGAGATAAATATATATACTGTACAGTCTATGGATAAAACTAAGCTGTTTTCCACAAAATTGAATTCTATATGTGTAGCTAAAACTGTCAGTGTGTCACTGTACAGCACACTACACCCAATCCTAAATAAACCCAATAAAATTCTGTCTGTGTAGTGTATGCTCTACTATAGAGCATTGATACTGATGGTTCAGCAGTGAGCCTAATAGTATTGACCATTGGAAACTTGACCCTTTTCACTATAAGAGCTCCTAAACACTGATCACTTTCTATGCAGCTGTGATCTCCCCTATTTTACTACTCAAATCAGACCAGAGTGTGTGCTTCTGTTTGTGTAGGTGCTGTAACTGTGGCACATGACAGACATGGGAAATAAAAGGAAGAAGAAGGATACCAGGTGGTGCCCTGACCTTCTCCACTGCTCTGCGGCATCAAGAGGAGAATCCAACCATGCCTCCATCTGAAATGAGACACAGACTTTAGCCATGGATCACAAACCTCAGAACAAGAGCAGGACCAGCTACTTTGGCAACGTCAAGAACAGGTCACATATTTCTTTGCAGATTAAACGAAAACAGCATGATCAGGCTGAGATTTTAGTCATAAAAAGCTATAAAGTGAAGTATAAAGAGAGTAAATGTTTCACATTTGCTTAGAGAGCAGTTGCTTCATAATTTCTTTATGACGTTTTTCTCTCTCGATAGGTACTGTATAAAATCATCAAGCTTCTGAATCTGGTTGTGTTCACATCTTGAATGAATTTCTTTGTATAGTCTGTAATCTCAGTTTTAGGCATATAAACTACATGTGTTGTGTTTTTTTATCTTTAGGTTGGGGCCTAAGCTGCCCACAGGCGTGTCTCAGCCTCCACAGTTCACTACGAGAACATGGGAGGTCCAGCCCCTGGCCCCAGCTCTGCAGCAGCCCACAGCAAGCAGCCAGAGGAGGCAGCAGCCTATGTCAGCCAGACCACTGAACCACACACCTCACATCCGAAATCCTAAGCTCCGCCAGTATTACTTGCAAGGTAGTCTAAAACAAGCAACCAAGTCATTTCCCATTTGGATCAGTAAAGGTTTTACAATAGTCACTGCTAGAAAACATAGTATTTCTCTCTAAATAATAGCTTTATTGAGGAAATTAAACCAGGTCAAAGCATTTGCAGTATGAGTATTACAAGTATTATAAGTACTGGCGTTTATGATCTTTAAATGTCCTGTTTGTCTCATAACAAAAATTATTGTATTGCGCCTAGTCATATAATAAATTAATATTATTATGTTTATTTTTTTTAGGACCGCCATGGGAAGTAAACTGTACAGATGTCCCAAATTACAAGGTTAGAAGGATTTTTATATGGGTTAAATAATAACTAAGTCTTTGGTAAGATGTTTACTCTATCGTTCCCACTGTGTCTGTATCACTCCAGTATATCGCCCAAAGATAGCTGCCTAACAATAGGTGGCAGCAACTGTTCAACATGAAAACAGCTGTATAGATATGTGCATGGATATTTGTGGGGTGGAGTGTAATCTATGACAGAGTTCAAAGTTCAATGTTCATCTGGTTTCTTGTGAGTTGTCAGTCAAAAGGTGGCACAATGGGGAAGCCTAAAGGGAGTTTTTTTCAGAGCTTTTTCCACAAAAAATATCAGAAAAATATATTCTCCAAGGTTTGTGCCAGTTTTGACTAGTATCTTTGTGTCAGGAGATGCATAGGAAATTCTAGACAAGCAGGCCACATTCATTTGCACCTCCCCTTAACGGACTGTATTTTGTTACACAGGGCCACTCTGGGGACACAGTCTTTAGTGTTTCATCACAGTTCCACAGCTCATCTCAGACGTGTTCATCAGATATGCTTATCCCTCGAGAAGTAAGATTTTGTTTTCTACCCTAGAAACTATGATTTAATGTAAATGCCTTCAAGGGGCTGTAGATATGCATGGATGCTATATTTCTTCATCCATAAGTTTACACCTGAACAGCTAAAGCTGTGTGTTTATTTATTCAAATAAAAGATGTGACAGTTGGCCTCCACTAAAATGCATTAAATACTGTTGAATAGGGCTGTGCAAGCAATTGAGTTTTAATCAATATTGAGATTCATTATACCTGTATCTCAAATACTCAATGATTATTGGGACTTTTTAATCAAGAGGTCCACAGCCAATCCTCTTTTGTGTTAAAATTCTGTATTGTTTCTGTTCAGGAAATTATCATCGAAAGCAATTTTATTAGTTTTCAATAAGACAAAATCTAATTTTATCAAAAATCTTAATTGGTCTATATGAAATAAAGCTTTTTTTTTTCCTCGAACAGTGATTTGAATATATTGGATTTACTTTTATGTTTAGTGTTGTTTTGATGTAAGATTTTCACTATTCTAGCTGAAGGTTTCATTTTCCATTTACTGTCACAATATACTTTATGCATTCATATCAACATATTTTTAGGAAACTTAAAATCTTTTATTTGTGTTTTAATAGGTTACATTAATATATGAGGATTTAATGATGTCAGGATTTCAGGTGGAGGGCAGAGGCCTACATAAAACAATAACAATAGAAACAATAGGGCACAATACATTTACCTGACAACAATCATGTCACTGGGATCTGCTGGAGACAGGAAGTGTGTTTGTCAATCAGGTGATCATGACATCATAAAACTTATCCTCATGATACACAAGGACATTATCTTTTGTTTTGCTAGCTCACTAAAATGCCACACACTGGTATATTGTTTGTCATAAATACGGGCCCTGTTGCCACATCAACGTCATGCACACCTCATGCAGAGGGAGGGTGGTAACAGAAGATTTAAGTCCAAACAGATTCATGCAGAAGATGTGGGCTGGGGAAAGGGGAAGTGATCCCTCCAGTAACTCAGCCTTGTCACATTCACTGTCATTGCCTTTGCAAATCATGGCGTCTTTTCTCAAGCAGCTGCTGGTCGTGCCAAAGGAGAAGACCTTATCTGCAACTCAAGAGGAGTCTCCACTACAACCAACAACAAACTCCAACCTTCATTCTAAACCCAAGCCAGAACTAGGAGACATTTTGACAGCTCAGTCCCCATCACCTGAAGCAGAATACGACAAACTACTGGTAAGCACAAATGTCATTCACTGTTATGTCCTGGCCTGAGACCTGCACTGTGTGAAAGGCAAAGAGCTGTCAGCATATTGTCTATTTATAGTCAAGTATTCCCGGATCACAGAGCTAAATTGAACTTATAAATCTTGCTGTTAGTGTAGTACAATATCTCATGTTTGTGCAAGCAGCTAGGGGTAAACGATTTGTGAAAAAATTGGGTGAAAAAAATTTGTGATTTTTCTGAGAAACATTGCAGTTGCGATTAAATTTGTGATTTATGTTCTAAAAATAGGATTCTGTTCACACATTAAACAAACTCCAGAAATAAATCTCACTAGAATTAAGCTTGCAGTTTTAATTGTTGTGAGTTTGTGTATGTAGATGTTTACTCCCTTTT
Organism: Periophthalmus magnuspinnatus; assembly: GCF_009829125.3. Lineage (NCBI taxonomy): Eukaryota > Metazoa > Chordata > Actinopteri > Gobiiformes > Gobiidae > Periophthalmus > Periophthalmus magnuspinnatus. The sequence continues at coordinate 16,203,364 of NC_047147.1, read as the reverse complement.
GCACTATTGGCATGTTGGGTGCGCAGTAATAAGTTTCTCCATTTGTGTGCTCATTATATGTTCACTACTTGCTATTTCAGTATGTATTGTTATGTGGAAAAGGTTTCAGAGGTAGTCATCTGGATATGTCCTCTTGCCTTGAACCAGTGAGAGATCAAATTATAATCAGGTGGTGAAGTGGTGAAGGTGAGGCAGAGCTTGATTGTAAACAAAGGCAGGGCAGTTTCATTTTAAAATCTCCTCCCTACAATTGAAAATCAACTGGATTGGAACTGAAATGTCTTGATTTCAAAAACACTATCCAGGGTTTTGTCAAGGGTTTTGTCCTTTGGGTGAACCAGATTCTGTCTTAAAAGTGTGTGACCAAAACTGAAGAAGCTGCTTGGATGAGTGGTGAAACAGAATCGACAGAATTGAATCTTTCTTTTGGACATGCTTTTTATTATTTACTGCAAAATATATCAAATCATTACTCTTAACATAGAACCAAGAACAGTTTGGATCTAAAAATGTATGCATTATACAAAAGGTCTGACTTACACTTTACCTCTCTGATAGGATGTAGAGGCAGTGCCAATGCCTGATGGACAGCTCTGCTTACTGGCTCTCCCCCCTGAGTGCTGTGAGGGTGAAGGAGCAGACGCCACACCGTATCTGAAGCTATTTTGCCGCTATATCACTGACCGCAAGGTGGGAGCCCCAAAATAGCATATAGAATCTAGTAGTACAACTGGGTTTTCACTCTCTATATCTCGTTCAGGGGGTGGTATCTGGGATTCTTCTGGTGACTTCCAATAAGCTTTTCTTTGACCCATGTAAGACCCATCCCCTGGTGAGAGAGAATGGTTGTGAAGAGTACGTCCTGTCTTGCTCAGTGGACAGTCTGGCTTCAGTCTCCTTCTATTCTGATATCACCCACGTTCATTTCAACACTTCTCAGCAGAGGTTAGTAGTGAGTCACACAAGAAAACACACACATGAATTCAACCAGGAGAGACTAGCAGACACCGACAATGAACCATGTGCAGTGAACCGCTTATTAAATGGATAATACAAGACACTAAGACTCCGGCAGTTAGACATAAGCTGGAGTGGCTGCAGAGGTTGATGTCTTTGGTGCAGATGGAGTTAATGAGGGTTGCGTCTTGTAGCTTTAAATTATGGGAGAGAAAGTGCATTTATATGATGTGATTGGGTAATAGTAAAAGACAGGTGAGAGGAGGTAGCAACAAGGGACACTGAGTTATTCTGGTACAATTTATTTTTCAGATAACTTTACTAAAACATGAAACAACAAGAACTGTATTTGTGTCTTTTTAGGAGAAAAGGAAAGACCCTTTTCCAAAAGTTAAAACCATTCAAAAGCCAAACAAACCATCATCCAGGTCAGACAGACGATGCTACATCAGTGAATTCTGCTCCAAGCGATACAGATGTGTGTGATGGTGGTGAAGAGGAGGAGTCGTCTCTCAGCAGGGACATGGCAGAGGTGGAGAAGGAGCTGGACAGTGGTCTACTCAATGGCCTGTATGACCCAACTGCAGCAGCAGTCTGCAGCAGTGCTGCAACGTTCTGCTGTGGTGGACCAGAGGCCGCCAGCCGACGGAAGACGGAGGAAGAGACGTCAGCTGTGAAAGAGCAGAGTACAGGTAAATCTTATACTGTATTTAGGGCAAGGCAAGACACGTTTATTTGTATTGCACAACTGGTACACATAGTACTTCAAAGTTTTACAGAATAAGAAAGACATTAAAATAACAATACAAACAAATCAAAACATAAATAATCATAATAAAATGAACATTAAAGAGAAGAGTGCAGAGTAAAGAACATTTAGTCATGGGAGAAAAGTATGGCCATTACTTCATATTCACACACTTTCATTATTTTTTTGAATCTAATGTATGTAATAATACATGATAAATGCCCTATGGCTTGATGATATGGTTAACATTTGTTGCATGTGCCAAGAATAACAGATTATGTATTTCTGCAATTACAAGTCTACTTAATAAAAAACAAAAAACAACTTTCCTCTATCTACTTTTTGGTGCAGGCTGTAAATGAAAATGCTCCATTGTAGAGGTGCATTACATGCTGTGAAACCATATCTAGACACAATACTTTTATATGTACAAGCTGTGCCTCTATGGCAGTGACTCCATAACAATCCTCTTTAATCCCAGCTTGTGGAAGGCCATCGCAAAACAGAACTGGAGGCCTTATGTTTGTGCGGCTGCGGGCTCAGCTGTCTGCAGGCAGGAGGAGGGATCCTGGTGTGCAATTCGGGTCTGCCAAAACACTACTGAAAAGAGACACATGGCTTGCACTGTCACAGGAGAGGTAAAACTCTTCATCGTGAATCTTGACATTTCATATACATTTGATTATTATGAACATTGTTTTTACTTACAGTCTTAGTTGAATAGTTTTTCTTATAGTTTCCTATGGCTCATTGTAGTTTCACATAAACACTCAGATGCTTCATGTTTACACACTGACCTTTATCCAAACACCACCACCACTCTGACTACCACTAAAGTACAAAGGTAACAGCAAAAGCATTTAATCTTTGACATTCTGATGGTTTTAATGGGAAATCTTGAAAGTGACTCATTGATCAAGTATTCTTTTAAGGCAAACAGAATTCACTTTGAAGGAGTCCCTTTGCAAGGGAAACATTTCAACTGATTTCTTAACCAAATGACTGAAGAAGCCCGTGTATGCTATTCAAGTAACATGGCTTTTATCCCGACAGCTCGGATGAGTTGTATGCCTACCTTACACAATGTCGACCAGACCTGTGTTTACTGGAAGGGGCACAAGAGGAAGAAGAAGATGAATTTGTTCTAATTGAGGACAAAGAGCACGAGAGTGAGGAGGAGGAGGAAAGCTTCCAGCGACACCGCAACTCAGGAGAAGACTGGGAGGTCAGAGGAATATACAAGCTGCAAACAAGTTCATGTTATGTAGTTTTTGAATCACAAGAGCATTTTTTTAATTATTCCACTGGCCGTGTGCTTTTAGATGGTGGTAATGGACGACCACAGGGAAAGGTCAATCCTTGCCATCGACAAAGAGCCAGAAGGACTACAAAATATTGTGGAGTGCAGCCATATTTTAGAGGCTTCACATGTGAAAGAGGTGAGTGACATATTTTTAACTGGAAATTGTGGCAGTGACACATTTGAATTTGTAATGACATTACTCCACTAAACTATTATATTATACCAATAAGTAACATTGATAGAAAGCAATAATACATACTGTAAATACAAAACAGAAAGGAATAATGAATCACATATTTGTAGGACATTTATTTTGTAGATTCTTTTTGAGGAATGTCATATGTGTCCACTTGTAAGCGCATGTGTCTTCACTGAACGAGTTAATGAATCCTATGTGAAACTGTAAATGTGTAGAAAGACCCCCACCCCCCAAAAAAGAATTATATATATATTGGAAAGTAGTTTAGATTTTGTTATTACTTGTTATTATGATCATATTTTGCATATAATACTTATATTTGACTTATTTACATACAGTGTGTTGTACTTTTTCTGTATATAGTATTAGTGTACATTTAACAATAGCCTTATCCGTTGCACTGTAGCTAGCCCCAGTTCCACCTGCTGCTGGTTAGCCTCCACTTCCTTCCATTTGGACTTTTATTGCCTTTCTCTGCTTTGATCTCACTCAGCTTTGTAAGGAACTGCCTCCCAGGACTGTGGGCCATACCTGGAAACTAACATACAGCACTTCACGCCACGGCTCTAGTCTCAAGTCTCTGTACAGAAAAGTCAGCACTTCAGACTCCCCGGCCATCATAGTAATAAAGGATGCACTCGATGAGGTACATGTAGTGCTACTGTGGTTCATAATCAGGTTTAAACAGCATCTCTTGATAATATGTTTGACTGGCTGATAGGTATTTGGTGCCTTTCTCTCTCATCCCCTGAGACCCAGTGAAGTCTTCTATGGCACAGGAGAGACTTTCCTCTTCATGTTGCATCCACGGTTTAAGGTGCAAGAATCTACCATGTTCACATCACTTTTTAGTATCATTTCAACAGAGGTGGGTAGAGTAGAGTAAAATTGTACTAAAGTAAGAATAATTTTACTCTAGTAGAAGTACAAAGTAGTGGTTCAAGAAATGAGTAAGAGTAAGAAAGTATTTGGGAAAAGTACTGCTCAAGTACAGATAACTTAAGGAGTAACTGTCAGGAGGTAACATCTAATCTATAATTTGAAGTTAATGGGTTGAAGGACAAAACAAATACTACCCACCTCAGCACTTCAACTACAAACCATTTCATTCACTCTGTTTAAAAGACGAGAAGAAACTAAAATGTGATTGTTGTGTCTGCAGTGTTTTAGATGGACTGGGGAAAACTCCTTCTTCATTAAAGGCGACTTGGATTCTTTTGCTATTGGAGGAGGAAGGTAATAGAATAGGAAAATGTCTATATGTGTGTTTTTTGTTTTTTTTTTATGCATGTCTGATAGTCTTCCCTATGTGATTCCCTGCTTGTCACATCAAACAAGAAAGGCTTTACAGGGCTCATATTTTGTGATCTATGTTATAATGTTGTTTCCTCATCACCCGGAGTTAGGTTTTGTTTTATTCTCACATTTGACACACAAACCCTGCATATTTAGGCTGAGTTCTTCTCTTTAATAGAAAAAGACTCTGTTCCACCTTGTGATGTCATGTGGTAATACAGGAAGTGCTCCACAATTAAACTCCATACACCTTCACTAGAATCATTTGGATAATTTCAGCCCTGGAATTGCTAGTCTCGGGCAGTGATCACCTCTCTGTATCTGACAACTCGGTTTCAAAAAGGGGGAGCCTAACCCGCAGACAGCCACAATCCCATGCCCGGAGCCCTTCAGCTATTTGCAGCTTTGCCTCTGTGCAGCACACGGTGCTTCTATGGTATGCTGCGGTTCTGCTGTGGAACTATTGCGGTGCTCCTGCGGTGCTCTTGCAGTGCTGCCTGCGGTGCTCTGGCCCCGGAAGTGATAAGCTTTGCTGGATACTCAGGGCTGCTCCAGGAGGAACCCGAAATTCGGTTCTCCTGTGCGGGCTGTGAGTCGCTGCTGTCGTCATGTCATGAAAATTGCAAATTATACTTTTTAAAGTACAATGTAGCTCAAAATGTCACTTAAAAGACCAATAGAGTCATAGTTTTGTGTTGTTCATTTAAGCCAGGTAACCCATGGTCCCTGAAAAAAGGCCCTGCCTCCCGCAGCAACGGATTTCAATCTGAATCTGAAAAAAATTACTTGAAACTTGAAAAGTTGATCTGCAAGTGAAAAAAATCTGAAGGTGAAATAAAAATTTAAACTTGACAATAAAACCTGAAAATATGAAAAAAAATCTTGACTTTTTAATAAAAATATTTATTTTTCACAGTTCAACATTAAAATTTGATTTTCCAGTTTCCCATTTTTATTTTTCAGTTTCAAAGGTTTTGAGGCTCTTTTGGCTCCATAAAAAGGCATCTGTTAATATGAAAACTACCACTTCATAACAACACAAGGTGGAACAGAGAACTTTGAGTGATACTGCATTATTAGTCTGTCTACATCTCCAAAGCTCAAACATGTGATTGAAACAAACTCAACTTCAGGTTTGTTTCTGAGGAGCTATTATAGTATTATAGTATTACAGTATAACATAGTATATATAACATGGCTTAAAGCTCACAAGAGTCAATTTTGCATAATATAGGACCTACATATTTCAAATGTAACTGTTTTTGTGTTTCACAGCGGTCACTTTGGGCTGTGGGTGGATGAGAATCTGTACTTAGGCCGCAGTAGCCCCTGCTACACTTTCAATAATTGCTGCCTCTCAGAAACAGATGACTTTCGAATCATGGAGCTGGAGGTGTGGACTTTTGGATGAGACTCTGCTCCAATCAGCTGCCTCTAGCAACATGTAATTTCTCGTCGAGTGAAAGTGCTCATTCATTCAATGTATAGGCCAACTCTCTCTATGGACATAAATGCTGTGAATTTATCTTAATCTCAAAAGTACAGACTGATCCAGAACAGCACGCTGTTGCTGGAGACAAGACTCATTCCTGTGGGTTAGGCATAGACTCTGTGGTCAGAGAGAACTGGAGCTTTCTGAAGACAGACCCACTGTTCTCAAAGCACTCTCCAGAAACTGTTATATCTGTTTAATCCTTCAGTCGTGTGTATGATCCATAACAAAAGAAACATTTAATTCTGTCAACTGTACAAAAGGTTCAGAATGAAGATGTTTTGCTGCTTCTTCAGTTCTGGTCAAATCACTGGTGGACACTCCCTTATATCTGTCTGAAGGGAGGAGCTAACTACACTGAAACTAACACACCTATTTGTTTACAAATGACATTTTTCTGTTTGTTTGCTAGGTCTATTGAACTATATTAAGTGTGAACTGTGCCATACTGTGCTGAGTCATATTTTGCATAATCACACCTAATGGGTGCTCTCACACCTGTTAGCATACTGGCTATCACTATTAGTTTCCTTATTATTTTTGACTGAAGTCTGAGGATGGAGTTATAAATAGGAGTTACATGATGTCTAAGCTCCCATTCCTATTTAAAGATGGATTGTCCTAACAAAAACTGCCTCTTTAACGCCCCTCTTACATGTTTTTTTTCTTTGGCTAAGATCTGTACCTGACTGTCTTGAAAGGAGTGGTTAGTGGCTTTGAGATGGAGATGTTTGTTGTAGATTCAGTGTAGTTAGCGCCTCCCTTCAAACAGATATAAGGCAGTGTCCACCAGCAATCTGACCAGAACTGAAGCAGGATGTATATGTATGAGCGGCAAAACACCTTCACTCTAAAACGTTTGTCCAGTTGTAAGATTTGTATTTTTCTTTTACTACAGAAATTAGTTATGTTAATGTGAATCTCAAGTCATTTTAAGGTTCACATTATCAGCACACTTAGAGACATTCTTAAGATGTGTATGCTGTCTTAATTGTAGACTAAATGTGTCTTATTCAAAAAGATACTAAACATAATGAGATGCCTTTCTCACCAACCATCTCTAGGGCCTTTCTGCTAAGACTTCTTACTGATCAGAACTGCTTTCCTGATATCTCTGAAACATCTGGCAGGCTCATAGGAACACACTATCAAGCACTGCTGCTTTGAGCAAACATTAGTGCAGCTAAATGTAGAACTGAATCTATAAATCATTTGGATGTGTATACATTGTAAAGTATTGTAGAACAGAAAGAGATAAATTAAAATCATTGTCATACCACTTATTTGAATTGAATTAATCACACAATATGAAAAAAATGCACAATACATTTATGTTATGAAATATTTTGAATGTTTATATAGTTCATCATTTGTTTTTAATACAAAGTACAAAAATGTGATGATTTCATGTGTAGCAGTGTAGTCTGTACGGTGTTTATATCCCCTGAGACAAAGATGGGTGTTCCCTAAAGCTGCCTCAGTAATAACATCAGGCCTTGCCCAGCCAAGAGGGAGCTTTGAGGCAAAGCCTTCACAAATACTGAACAACAATTAGACACAACAAGCCTCGTCTCTGTAGGAGCATGAGCACTGGACACCACTGCTGAAGAGTGCTTGTACAAACTTGTTATTTAGTTCCCTTTTAGGTAACTGCAACATTTAAACAAATGGCCTCAAAATAAATAGTATCAAAGATGATAAAAGAGAGATGATCTGGTAATGCAGGCAGCTGTGTATCTAGAATATTATTCTGTCAAGTATGGCTTGGCCTTCTCCAAGCCCTCCTTCAGGAAGCCGAGATAAGTGGACGTGGAGGGGTCCTCAAAGCTCCCAGAGAAACTGAAAGTGGCTCCTTCCTCTTCTGGTTTCATGGCAGTCTGATCCAGGAAGTAGTTAGCATTAATGTGGTGAACCTAAAGATACAAATAATATTAGTATCAGTGTCCAAATATCAAAATAAAGTAACATTGAATTTAAAATAATTATATTTACAATGGTCCCATTAGGCAGTGCCACCATCATCTCCACAGGAAAGTTGTAGCTCTCCAAGTGTAAGCGGGCCTTTACACTCAACACAGGGTTCTTTTCATCAGCCTATTAAAGTAGGGACTTTAAATTAAAATACAAACACTATGCATTTATTGTATGGTAGGGTTGACACAAACCTGCATGTCCTCTAGTTCTTTGACGAGTGACCAGCTGCTGATAAAGCTCTGGTTGAGGAGGGCCAGAACGGGCGAACTTTCCAGGACTGTCTCCCGGAGAGTTCGCCCTGAACCTACACACAGAACAACAGTCACTTACTGGATTAGAATACAGTCATACACACTTATGAACAGCTTTATTTAGCCATAACACATATGGTCTAAATGTGCATTTTGTGCTGTAGTTACCTCAGCATGACTGGTCATCTAGTGCTCCCCACAATAAAATGGAATGCACAAGTTTGTTCTCTGCTGCTGCTTTTTCAAAGGCTTCTGAGAAAGGCAGGTAGACCACCTGCGATAGAGGAAGAGACAGGAGGTTGACACTGTGACTGAAAGTTAATATTTGCAAAGGTTTAGAGATGCAAACCTTCTTGAATGGATAATAAGTGAGCTCCATGTGCTGAAGAGCTTCTTGATGACTGATCTCTGAGGTCCAGATGATGTCCTCAAAGACAAACTGGATTGGGTCCTGGTTGCTCTCTTTACTGTCAATAACATTACCCTCCTCATCGATAATAACAGAGGGAGTGGATGGGCCAGTGGACATCAGTTCCATCTGCACACATGGACAAAAATGCATCATCAGAGGTACAACTGAGACTGACGTAATGTGTTAAAGGCAGGTAACAACCTGTGGGAGGAATCCTATGTCCACTTCCATGTTGCTACTTTCACTGGCGCCATACAACCACTCCATATCCACATTTAGAGACCTGAGTCCACAGAAAGCAAGATAGAAAACATGAAACACAACAGTGTAGTGTATCATGCAGTTGATTTAGTCGCTTGTACCTATTATTAGGGACATAGAGGTGGAAGTGGCGAACATGAGAGCCATCTTTTGAGATCACAATGTTACCGGTGAACTGTCCCGGGGTGAACCAGAAGGGGAAGTTTGGTACTTCATTCAGCTGAAACTCTGCATGAATCCTGGACACATAAATCAAGCAAAAAAAATTACTTTAAAGAGAAATCACCTCAAAACTGTACAACTATATTGTTATACCTTTATAACTGGGCTTACCTAAAGTAAATGTCAAAATAGAAATCATTGCTCGCACGAATGCAAGCCACAGTGCCCTGAGGAGCAAATCGGGATTTGATAAAGGGCCGAGGGTGAAACATACTCAGAAGGGAGTGAATGAGAACCTGAAACAGACCTTTAGTCACAAACTGCCACTTTCCACATTTTTATTTTTCAGCAATTAGCTTACCTCTTTGCCCTTTGGGGTGGGAGGGTGGTAACGATTGTTGGGCAGATAACCAGTAAAAATGTTGAGTTCACTTGCAATCACCCACCATGTGGCTCCTACATCCACTTTGTTCTTTGGAGGCAAGAAGACCCTGAACTGGCTGGCCGAAAGAGTGGAGGAGGGCATTGCTGGAGATGTCCAAGAGCGCAGACCACTCAGAGAGCTGTGAGAAACCTGGACAAGCAAAACATGACTGGTCATTCTTTTGTGAGACAATCAATCTATATTGTCTGCTCCACAATTAGAATACAAAAGGAAGCGTTTGTTTTTTACTGTAAGAGTTGTACATGTAAGTAATATGTAAATCAGTGAGCTTCTGAATGAGCTAAGGAGCATTGTAAAATAATACACACCCCAAGGAAACCGTCCTTGCTCTTTGTCATGGAATCAAGCTGAAGAGGCTGCATTTTAGCCACCAATGTAAAAGTCTCTCCATTGGGGTCATGTATGGTTTCTTCGTCCACTTCCGTGGGGGGTGTAATTCCTTCAGAAAAAAGTGTATCATTAGTCAGGAGACTGGCATCACCACAGAGATTAAATGTGGGTAGTAGGTGAATGCGGTACCAGTGAGTTTCTCCACAATAGGCCTGAACTCCTCTGGACTGAGATAGAAGTCATGGTCTGTGTCTAGAGAGGAGAAGAGGAAAAGTCCCTCTGCTCCCAGGACATGCACACTCTGCTCCTGCAGACACACATCAAGTATGTTACACTGATCCTATTGTCATGCTGCACGCTGTAGGCATTAGTGTCATGTACTGAATCAAAACTGGGGCAATAATCAGTATGAGGAGGAGAGCATCAAAACCAGAAGAAATGACAGTAGAAAATCTTCTCTAATATATTTTGCAGTAGTTGAATCTCAGCAGCCCTGAGGCCAGTGGTGCAGACAGTAGATAGATGCGTGCCCACTAGTGCACTTACAATGGAGGGAAGGGGGTGGGAAAGACCAACTGAGAGCTAACTGTGACAGAGAAGTAGGAGTAACAAGTAAACATTTTACCTACACTGTTTTATGTGTAGGGGAATGGAACTCCACAAAAAAACACATTTAGATGATCCGTCCTAAATAATAATCTCATTCCAAAGATTCTGAGCGACTTGATAAAAGTTTCACAGATGCGCAGCTTACATGACATCTCAGAAGCTGGGCATCCTTGTAGTACTTGACTCCAAAAGCGAGGAGAGGCGCAGCACCGACAAGGATCAGGAGCCACATTCCTCTCCGGAGCCACGACGCAGAACATGTCCCGGGCCGAGCTGATCCATTCTGCACACGATGTCTGCTCTCGTCCCCATCTGGGCTTTTATCCACGTCGGCGGCCATCCCCACCTCCTTCCTTGACTGCGGCTAATTAAGATAAGGCATGTGGTCAAACATTAGCCTTGATGCGAAGTTTACTCTAACATTTCTCAATTTATATCAGAAATGTGCGGTTTGGAGTGTCAGAAACCCGGTGCCGCGCTCATACTCGAAGACAGGCAACAGCTGGGACAGGTTCTGGGGGGCTAGCTACAACACAGGGTTTATTTCCCACACAGCCACGTGAAGCTGCAAAAAAGACAACCTGAACGTACCAAAAGACTTTACAAAATAAAAGCCTGATTCGCGCCATAGACCATCATTACTAACATAACACAACTGAATGTGCTTTAATTTGAAGGGTAAACCGGATATAGATTAGACTACTCAATACAACACTAAATAACTGGGTAATTTGCAGAAAACATACCAATTATAAGGTTTCCTGCCAAAAAACATCCGCAAATTTCCTTCTCTTTAGCAAAAAATCCAGAGACTACATTCTTTTTCTTACAAGACTTATTGTGTAATGAGGCTGTGTGTCCTGACTACAGCACACTGCGGAAGAAAATGCAAAACTTTAATATATTTATAATAATTAGTGATGGGACTTTGACCTCTTTTTTGGATCCAAATCTTTTGGATTCATTCATTTCAAAGAGCCATTCAAAAACTGGTCCTTTAACTATTTATTTATATGACAGAAACCAATGTAAGAACTTATTTCATCTACAAACTAATCACAGAGAAACGACCAAGGCTAAGACTTGTTTTAAAGGGGTCATACTGAGGGGGGAGTGTGTTTACCCTTTTAAATTATGTATAATCTAAAATCAATGTGACACTGCAAAAATAATACTTGAAAAAATAACTTACGATGCCAAATATGTTTTCTGTGCGCAAATCTCTCACTCATGTTGCTATACTCTCCTTCTGTATTAATTCTTCTGTTGATTCTATGTTAATATGGGTAAAAATTTATACAAATTTAAAAGAAAAAGATGTGGCTCTTTTAAAAAATTAGATCCGGTTCCAACCGTTCACATTAAACCTTCAAAAGAGCCAACTCGTTCACAAACGTTACATCACTAATACAAATATGTCTTACTCATGAAAATTTAAGAAAATGGCACAAGGAATTTCCACAAAAGGTTTGTTTTAAATCTCTTGTATGATAACAACAAAATCTGAAATGAAAAATTTGCTAGTACTCATGCAAGTAATTCACTCAGGTGTAAATGAAAAGGCAGTAGCTGGAAACGGTCAACAGTTTATAGATTAGTTGAATATTTTCTTTTCAGTAATATTTCATTTTGAGAAATATGAAGAAAAAATATGAGAACTTGAGAATGCTGCTTTCTCACACTGCATAATCATAATCAAGCAACATTTTCTTGTTTTTTATTGTATGTTCCACACACTCAGTATACGGGTCTGAGGTCTTTAATGTGCCAAGTAGCAATGACCCACAAAGAGGAGAGGGCAAGACTGAGTGGTGGCAAAAATTCTAATATCATGATTGCACCATAGCAGTACACATATATTAGATTGGATTTCCTCTTCTCATTTGATGATTTAGTCCATATTTAGAAATGAGTCCATGTTTACAAATCAGTCCATGGCTTCTTCAACAGGTTGTGTCTTCACTTCAACCTTTTTGGGAGGAATGTAAGACCCCATTCCAGCTGCTCTTTCTGCTTCTGCCTGGGTGTATGGTTCTTCACTTAGCTGTTTCAATCTGGAGAAAAAGAGAAGACAAGAGCCATTGTGAATATGTTGATCAATGTTATAATAACTATTACAATTATAACGTTGAGTATGTCAGAATATATTTTGCTCGTATGCTACATTACAATGGTTTAGACATTATAATGTAATCTTAACTGTACAAAGCAAGTTTGTTGAAAACTTAAAATCAGTGCACACATGACACCTAGCTCTGAAATGCAGCCAACATGGCAATACACCCACAAAGCTTAACTTCATGAACAAGTGCATTAATGATAGCCATTACAAACATACTGTGTACAAACCTTCTTTTGTGGACTTTAGTTTTGAAGTGCTCTTTCATAGATCTCAAGTCAACAAAATACCTCCTGTAAAACAATAGAAACAATGCGTTTTCAATAAGTAGTGCAAACTTTTCCTTGAGTCTTTGCTTGAGTGTACTTACGCGCAGTGCAAGCAGTAGTGTTGGGCATTTCCAGTTACGTCGTAGTCCACCTCTTGGTTAAGCAGTTTGGCTGCCACCTCTGGCTTCATGTCGGCATGGATCTGATCCAGGTCCTTGGTTCGTCTCTTGGTCTTCCATGTTTTTGCAATGTGCTTCTTTTTGTCACTTTTGTGATTTCCGACTTGTCTGGACTTTACCATTCTAGCACAACATTACAATTGGTTATCACAGTGGAACAGTAAAACATTATCACAATAATTTTGTATTAATTCCTATTAACCTACATGTCACCCTTAAAAGTAGTTTGTTCTAAATATAATTTTTCTTTTACAATTGTATAATATTTTTATAGTCCCGTGCACAGAGATATGTCAACAGAAGACATGTGAAGTACTTCGTCAAATACACATTTTACTGGTGTTTAGTACTGTTTTACAACTTATTTTAGCACAGTTTGGTACTATGGTTTTCTTTTTACAACGAGAAAAACACACATTTGTGATGAACATCTGTTTAGCGGCCTTGAAAAAACAAGCGCCAGCTAAAATCAGTTTAAAGTCATGATGTTCTGTATCAGGATTACAATAAAGCAGCAGTACACTGTGAAGAAAACTGTAACACTATATACATTATCGCTGATCGTGTAAAGTAGACTTTATGGTCAAAATTGTGTGGTTTGTTTACGAGACTCGCTTACCTTCTTCTACACGTGTATTCAGCAGGAGCGTTTCCGGGTCAAAATTCGGGCTACTACGGACAGTTACCTAAAGGGGGCGCCAAATACGAGCAGCTGTAAAATTATAACGTTTATCATGGATATTTTGTAGCAAATTTTTGCAGCACAAATTATTTTATTTGAACATTTTCATCCCATGCAATTTGTGGAGCATACACATGAAATGTGATTATACATAAGATACTTATTTTTCTATTTTTAGTGACATGCTGTATGCAGATTTACCGTTATTTATAAATATATATTCATGTAAGTAAAAAAATAAAATAAAATATTATGCAAAATTGTCTCTCGTGAGCTTTATGCCATGTTTGAATGTTGTTACCTCATCAAAAACATACCTGGAGTTTTTTTTTTTTTTTCGTTTTTTTCTATGTCTATTTAAATCTCCAAAGCTCAAAATACTCTGTTCAACCTTGTGATGCGGTCTTTTGTTCAGTAGAGATTAGCAGTTCTAGGGCTGAAATGATCCAAATGATTCTAGTGATAAAGTATGGAGTTTAAAACAGGGTGGCGCACTTCCTGTATTATCAAATAGCATCACAAGGTGTAACTGGCTGTTTTCTGTTTGAGAGAAGAACTTAGTCTAAATATGCCAGGTTTGTGTGTTAAACATGTGTGAATGAAAAAAAAAAAAAAAAAAAAACACAAAAACAAAACACAACTCCAGGTATGTTTGTGATGAGGAAGAAACATTATAACATAGATCAGAAAATAGAGTAATATGGGCCCTTAAAGAAATACACTGTTGTGTTTATTTTGTAACAAGTAGACCTACTTGTTCAGAAACTACAGCTACAGACGAGAAATAGCCTCTCTGATTGACCCTGGTAGTAGTCTGTCACAATAAAAATTTTTAAGCACAATATGTATGTACACTGAACCTGTATGTCCACTTAAATAAACTAAATTAATGACTCAGTAAATAAAATATCCAGTGTTCCCATTAAGAGAGGAGACTATGGTGTTCCCCATGCTCTATTTTTCATTTTAAGTCTAAAAATAAGATGAACAAAAATTGTACTTAATGCCTGTAGTATTGCTAGAAACGTAGTTTATATATTATTCTGTAATCAGTCCTCTTTTTTACACCCCATAAACTGTATTAAATAAATATTAAATAAATATTAAATATATATATATATATATATATACAAATATGGATTGCCTGTGCCACTATAGTCCCCGTATAAACCTGTGGGAAGCATGAGCAGCAGTGAATTTGCATGAGTCCAAGTCGTGTTCCTCTGGGTCCTGAGCGTGCACGGGGTCAGGTCAGCAGACAGAACCATAGACCGGGCCACAGACCGGGCCACAGACAGGACTGACTTGTGTTTGTTTGTTCCGAGCGCACGTGAAGGCGGCGCCAGGCTGCTCTGCGCTCGTCTCGTGCATACGCGCCGTGCTCCAGAGCGAAGATGGCGGAGAATAATGTCGACCCAGAGCCCGAGTGGATCGAGCGGGCCTTCGACTCGGCGGAGGACACCCTGGTGGCGATGGAAAACCTGCTGGCCACGCTAAGGGCTTTCGAGGACGTGCTCAGGCAGCAGGACATTTCTATAGCATCTTCCATTGAGTATTGCGACAACTTCTGTCAGGTAATGTGTACAGTAGTAGCCCCACAGGCTAGCTGCCCTCAGTTAGCTGGTCACTCTGGCATTCCAGATACAAACCCGTAACCACTTTTGCTGTTAACTTTACGTATTTTTCACCGATCACAGAAAATGTATTTGAGAAGCACAGACGCACATGTGCTGTTTTTGTTTCTGTAAATGCAGGTGGTTTTATTTACTCTATTCAGATATGTTGCCATTGTGCTAAACAAGCCAGCTGGCTACATTGACAGCTGATTGACGTGTAACTTTATCTCGTGCTTTCCTCTTAGCATAGCAGCCTCTTGTCTTTTTCAAAACCAGGTTTTATTTCAAGATAAAAATAAACATCATTGCATTGCATATGTTTGCATTTAATTTTCAACGGTTTACCTGAATGGGGCGGGGCGTTGTTGCATTTGTTTACCAAAATATTATCTGACTGAACTTTTCCCCCTGCCATAGAAATGTCCTCAGACCCCGTCCGAGTTCTGGGATAGATTTCAGTAGGTAGCCAACGCAATTTAGCTATGACAGGTTTGACTGTTAAAACTGAAAGAGAAAGTAAAGTGGAAGATGTGCATGTGCTTTTAAGTTGCAAGAATAGGCTAACTGAAATCATTTTTTTGAAGAATGGCTATGTAAGTCAATGTATTTTTAAATACTAGTGCATATTCCTAACATACAGCAGAAGTCCTTGAAAGTGTAAAGAGTCACAGGAGTAATTAGCACAATGATGATGGTCCCTGGAGTTAAAGCCTTATTCTTGTCACCTATAAAGAAGCAGTGGTATATGGAGACTGAGGGGAATTCATTTCGAGCCTTCGAAAGGGGTGCCCCACCTGCAAAATGAGGCCCCCGGGATGGTGATAGTAGGACGTCAAATAAAAGAGGCAGAAAGAGAACAGCTGGATGCAGGTGACATTCTCATTGGATGTCAGTGAGACTTATTGAGGTCATCAAATGTTTGGTCTACATGTGTCTCAGTTTTGGTAGAAATGGTTCACTTCTCTAACGTTCAATCATTGTTTTGTGAAGTGAGTTAATGTTAAGTGACTGTGAGACATGTCCCTTATGGACCAATCAAGTGTTCGTATCAGACAGGCTGACACTTGGGAGCAATCAGCTGAATTTATTCCCTATAGGTAGAAATCCTCTTAAACCTGTAATGTGTTTTGTTTTGGGTTTTTTTTAACAGATCTTTCCATTTGTTTTCTATGCTTTGTGCAGGCACTGATGCACTATGCTGGCAGCAGAAATTCCATGGATCATGGTCTACCTCTTCTGGAAGTGTATTGTCTCTCCATTAACTGCTTTGCTTCGGCCAGGTCCCATCTCACTGCAGAGTCAGACAAAGTGGAACTTGTCTTGAAAAGATTGGCCTTGTAAGTGCTACAATTTTTCTGACTGCAATGCAAAACAGATGCTATTTGACAATGATGTTTCTCACATATTCACTTGAATATTAATAAGCTGAATTTTTCATGTATAAGAAGGATTATACACATTATCCTCTTCATTCATGTACAGGAGCTGCTTTGAACTTTTTCTGTCAGTGCCTGAAAATGAGATCCCGTATGAAGCATGGCTTCAGTTCCACCAGTCTGTTCTGGTAAATATGTTGTACAATAATTCATACAAATCTTCCTTTTTGTGGGAGATGGTCCTTTCACACTCTGATGATGAGCCCCTCCGACCACCACCAGTTACACACTCTACACACAACAGTATGCACTTAGTTTCGAACTGGGACCAAACCGCCAACATTTGGGTTGGTGAGCGAATGCACTGATCACTGAGCCAGTGTTGCTCTGTGAAATTGATCAACAACTGTCACTATTGCTGTCCTTCTGGGCCTTTTCCTTTGCGGGGTGACAGAATAAAAGCATGTTTAAAATTCAGCACTGAAGTGTAAAGTTGAGCATAGCACTGCTCCAGTGAGTTCATCTGTAAGATTTTCACAACCACTGTTTATTCAAAATAATTGTCTTTTTGCATGAGTGGATCTAAACTGTGGTCTAACATTTAAATCTGAAAATGCACATGTAAAATGACTGGAAAATCACTGGATATTGTTGATTATCTGACACTTTAAGAAAGCATTGTAAACTGCAGTTAATAATAAAACTGAACATGCACAATAGACCACTATGTAAATATGTTAATACTGTATATGTTTGCGTTGCAGCTCGCCCATGGTATGCTGTTGGAATATGGCAGCACAGACCTACAAGCACTTGTCCAGATCACTGGAGAAGGAGGTGCCTGGAGTAACCCTGTCCTTACTTCACTGCTCACCGGGCAGCCCACCAACACAGAAGAAGGTTTCTATTTTATATGGGGTCTACTTTATTCATCTGAAGTATCTTAAATGTCCAATTTGTGTTTTCATCTGCTTGATTTGCTAATTTCTAGTGGATGCATATATTTGCTTGGAGGGAGAAGGCTTCATGGAAATGCGAGTCAAACACTTGGAGAAGATCGGTGAAGTGGCCAAAGCTGTAGTCCTTGCCAAAGCATGTGTCGAATGCAACTTTATTTCAAACAAATGTACCTTTCGTCAAACCTATGTGTCACTACTTTGCCACCTTCTGCCTAGTGAGGAAGCTATATCTGAGGTATTATACCTTTTATCTTTAAAAATTAAACATTACTGTAAGTCATGCTTGCCGAGAACTGTTTTATACAAAAAAACAACACACGCCTACTGTAGCAGTAGCAAGTAGACATAGCATAATTATTGTGGATTTAAAATGTATTTGGATGTCTCTGACCTTCATGTAACATAACATACATCATTCTTTCCACAGATCTCCAGGCTTGACTGCAAGGATGTACTGGAGATTACATGTAATCTAGAGACTGAAGGAGATGAGAACACAGCATTCATTTTGTGCACGACCTTTCTCACACAGCAGCTGCAGCAGCAGAATATCTACTGCTCCTGGTTAGTGCCATGTATTGTTTTGTCTTTATTGTATGTCAGAAGTATGGGCAACATATCATCATTGTGTTTTTAAAGGGAGCTGATTCTCCTGTGGAGCAAGCTTCAAAGAAGGCTTGATCCCACATTGCTGTCATTTCTGGAACGATGCCTTCAGCTTGGTGCCATTGCCAAAACAGTATATCATTTACTTTACCTGGTCCGAGTTATTCAAACAGAAGTAAGTTTTCCATCCTTTCTGATTATTTATATTTTGAGAAACAAAGTTTCCTCTGCTAGAAAACAGTGAATAATTATTTGTATTCACAGGTAGAGGATCTGGGTGTAGCACCATCCGTTGAACTGTGTGTGAAAGCTCTTCAGTTGCCAAAGCAGGATGATTCAAGCACACGGATCTCTGTCTGCAAAACAGTATCCTGCCTCCTGGCAGATGACCTTGAAGTATGCCGTGCCTGTCAGCTCACAGAATTCCTGCTCAGCCCTAGTCAAGAAGTCTTCCGGTCCCTCGAGGAACTCTACCTGCGCCCGGATCAGAAAAATGACCAGGAGAATATGGTCATTCCAAACTCACTACGCTGTGAGCTACTGTTAGCCCTTAAATCATATTGGCCTTTTGACCCAGAATTTTGGGACTGGAAAACTCTCAAGCATCAATGTATTTCTCTTCTTGGTCTAAAACCAGAATCGGAAGAAGAAGATGGGGCTGAGTCCCAAGAAAAGTGCAAATTAATAGAGATTGAAGGGACCTCAGAAGATTCAGGGAGTCAAAACCAGTTGAATGGAGTTCCTAAATTAAATGAAAAGAACACATTTAACTCTAATGTAACAATTTTATCAGAAAAGCAATATCATTCAAAAACAAAAAGGGGTACGTTTCAATGTCAAATTTGTAAAAGATCTGTGACTGACGCTCAACTTGTCCACCATTCAAAAAGACATTCACTAGAGTGTATACATCCTTGTCCCATTTGCTTACAAAGGTTTAACAGCAGAAAACAACTGGTTCCTCATTTGAACCAACACATAGATACTGCTGTTTCTTTGAATAAACCCAGTGTGAAAGCAGAGCAGGAGGAGAAGCACAGTGAGGAAGATGAGGACACAGAGCCAGGGGAGATCCCTGTAGACCCTTCTCTAATGATGTACTACAAATCCACACATGACCCTGATGTGTTGGACCATATCGTTCAACAAGTGAACAGTCCAAAGAAGCATGTTGACAGCGATGAACATATTACATTTGATTATATTTATAGACACTATCATCTGCAAAACAGAGATGAGTACCCATGTCCCGGAACCAGCTGTTCCAGGGTTTTTAAGCACTCAAAGTACCTGAATGTCCATTTAAAATCCGAACACAGAGGCGACGAGAATGTTAAGTATTTTCATAAAATTAAAGACAAACGGGAGAAGTGCGCATTTTGTAGGAAACATTTAATGTCTACTTACCATTATCGGAAACACCGCAAAGCCCACTGTGGTGATCAGCCGCACACGTGTCTGGTTGTGGGGTGTGGAGCACAATTTGTGACTTCAAGTGAACTCTTCTTACACAAACAGACTCATGGATATCAACTCAACTATCAGTGTGAGCTCAAAGGTTGTTACGTCACTTTCTCTGACTTGGGGCAGCTCTACCATCATGAGGCACAGCATTTCCGTGATGCTGCATTTACTTGTACTGCTCCAAAATGTAAAAAGTATTATTTCTCTAAAACATCTTTTACCGAGCATTTGGCCACACATAACATACACTTTTCAGAGCAGGACTTTGAAGCCCAGAAAAAAGCCAAAAGAAAACAGTTTAAGTCTTCTATAAATGATTCATTGGCCAGTCAAATTAGCTGTGATTACACACAGTCCATAAATGGAGACCTCAGCACATCTGCTGGCATCTCTCCGTCAGAAAATAGGGAGGCTAAAACTACCTTGGTTGCCGTGTGTTTTGATGGAAGCAAATTTACATGTGGATTTGAGAAATGTGGCATGACTTTTTCCAGAGCCCGAGATGTTCAGAGACATTTGAAATGCGCCCACCCAGAACACCTTAAAATGGAAAACAAAGAGCACAAACACGACAGAGAACAAGGCTTCAAATCTAAAGGAGTGAAACATGAAAACAAAGGAGGTGCTAATAAAGGACAGAATGAACCTAAAATGCCCTGCCTGTCCAAAAAGACCAGGAAAGAAAAGAAAATGTCCTCTCAAAGCAAAAATCCAGAGTCAAGTGCATTACATGAAGCTTTGAAAGAAATCATTAATGGACTTTGTAAACTGGACTTGAACTGCCCTTCCTCTAATGCTGAACCCCCAGAGCTTATTCCAGAAACCCAACCATCAGAAAAGTCAGTCATTCAAAAGAGACCTCACCCCGATAGAGATGGGGATGGCACCTTTAAGTCCACATCAGCCGAAAACACTAACAGTAGTCAAGAAGTACTCACAGACAAAAAGCCTCATGCATGTAAAATCTGTGAGTATAGAGGAACAAAAAAATATAACTTGATGCGCCACTACATGACACATGGTTATACTCGAGAACAGGCTACAAAATTATCTTCACCATATATTTGCCATTTTTGCTTTAAATCTTATGACCAGAAAGATTTATTAAGGGATCACTACATTCAAATACATGATCTAGAAGAAATATTAGTGAATGAAATCTGTGGGTTTGTTGGCGATGAGGAAAGCAAACCAGCCAACTCCCCTGAGAATGCATCTCTTTGTTCCTCAAATTCAAAAAGCAAGGAGGCCAAACCTTTACTGCAACCAGAAACCAAGATGAAGCAGGATGACAATTGCACATCTGAGAAAGAACAGGGTGGTGAGGATAAAGTGGAGCAAAACACAGAGGAGAAGGAGGAAAGCGAAGGTGGGGAGATTCATCAAGGCCGAGCTAAACGGTTAGCAAAAAGTAACCTCTGCTATATTCTGGATAAATTCAACAAACCTTTTCATTGTGTGGCAAAAAACTGTGATGCTGCATTTTCTGCCCAAGGAGGGCTTGTGCGTCACCTTCAAATGGTCCATCATTATAACCGATCCCAGCTTCTATTGGAAAATGAATGTGATGAGCAGAGTTCTGAGGTGAAGAAAGAACATTCCAAAAAAAGGTCTGCTCCAATTTCAGATGAACCTCAGCCACAATACAAATGTCACTTTGCCAACTGTCATGTCTCCTACCATCTTAAAAGCAGCTTGGCCCGCCACACGAGAGACTGCCACTCACAACCAGAAGTCATTTCCAAATATGACAGTCATACAAGTGTAGGCAGCCATGATGGTGAGCTGAAGAAACATGTTTATTATAACCACTGTGAATATTACAATTCACTTGTTGTGCGCTTGCAAAGCACTCGCAAAAATTCTGTCAGTGGATGTCAGAAGAAACTTATAGTCCCAAGTCAGAGTCCTCTAAAGGAAGAACCTGATCTAGCTAACACTCAAAATGGTCAGCCAAGTCCAGAGCCAAAACAAAATGAGCAGGAGGAAAATGTATTAAAAACAAACTATGGCCCTAATCATTTTATCTTCAAATCACATGAAGAGGCATTACAAATGTGCCAAGACCGCTGTCTTCCTGAGGCCTATCCTTGCCTGGTTCAAGACTGTGATACTGTGGTTGGATACCGGCGAAGCCTACGCCGGCATTACCTGCAAGTGCACCATATGGGCACGACTTTTTTTGTGAATGAAGAAAAGGAGCTTATTCTAAATGCAGAGCAGCTAGAGGAGATGATTCAGAGAAAGTCTGTAAGACCCACAAGAGCATCAAGTCCTAATGGAGTTCGCAAAATGGAGTACCAGACAGAGCCAGAAAACCCCGGGGGAGAGTCTGCGCCCATGAGCTTACACTGCATCAAGACTGGGACTCCAGATGAGACCCATCCAGACCCACTGGTATTCCCTGAGGAAGTGAAGGAGGAGCAGCCATCTGTTGAGAGGAACAGTATGCTTGTAGGTGCAGATGATGTGCTTTATGGAGAGCCCAGCACTGATGGGCACACTGAAGAAGCTACACCTGTCACACAGAACATTCAGAAACAACAGGAGCGTCTGAGCTTGGAGCAAATCAAACCTTTTTTGCGTCCAGTAACTGTAGATTTATCACCTCCAAGTTCACTGCGCTTTATTACAGAAAAGGGGTTTGTAGATTTGTCAAACAACAAAGCTAAAGAAATGATTAAAGAGAAACTAAAGAACCGAACAGTTTCTGTATCCATTCCCCGTATCCGTGAGCCCTTAAAAAGGAAAAATGATTTATCTGAACAACCCTCAAATGTAATGGACGCCCCTCACAACTCACCTCACAAGCCTAGTGACGTAACTGTGTACAAGCCAGTGGGCTTTGAGTCATCCTTTATGAAATTCATCCAAGAGACTGTGCCAAAAGAAAAAACTGTTACATCCTCCAGGCGGCAGAACTCGTTCAGACGTAGTTGTTCAGTCAAAGAAAACAACCAGTTGGGGATTGCACACACCCGCAAACGTACTCATTCCCCTTTGCTCAAGCCCCATACCGTCTCTGGGGACACTTCAAACTTGAGATCCATCTTGGACAAAGCTCTGGCTGGGTGTGGGGACCTTGCCATTAAACAGCTACAGTACCTTAGGCCTGTGGTGGTTCTGGGCAGACCTGTATGCTCCACTACCCTGTCTTTTACTGCAGACACAAATAAGAGTAAACTGCTTCTTGGAAGTTAAGATATGTTGGCACCTTTTTATAAGAGCTTTGCAAATGCCTTTGCAGCTTCTTAAGTATTTTTTTCTGGACAATGTGTTAACTTGTTTTCTAGACAAAGAATTACTTAACATCAAATCAAAAGACTTTCTTATTTTGATATCCTGTTAAATTATTAGTGACAAAGCTGTTGTATACAAGTTTTGACACAGATACTTGAATATGTATCAAAGCATTGCGTGGTATGTATGAGTGTGCATACAGTCCTCAGAGAAGGTGTACAGACTTTACTGTTGGTCAGGCTGCTGCAATGACCCTTAAGACTAAGCTTTGTTCTTTATCACCTCAGTTAGGATTCTGTCAGTGTTGGGAGTGCTGTGGACTAATATTGCCAGATGTGTATGCAACTATTTTAATAAAGTGTGGACAAAATATTAAGTAATTGCATGTCTTATTTATGTATTAAAGAAAAACATTCACTATAGTTGAAAACAGATGAGTTGAAATTAAATGTAAGCTTATTACGAGTCATTATTTGTTTGTAGGCCAAAAGTCATACAAACTAAACGATACTACCCATTTGAGCTAAAGCACTGACGTGTGATCGGGGGACACTGTCCCTTTGGGGAAAAATGAAAAATCTAATTTCACTTAAATATTTAATTGAATCATCTTCTATTTCGGGGTGTCTGAACCAGATTAAAACGCGAAACGATCATCGCAGAGCAGAAAGAACCAGAAGGGCAATGAATGCTTTAGTGACTGGTATGCAGCGGAAATTTTGTAAACAAAAATTGTGTCTCGACTCAAATAAGGTTGAAAAACTCTTAGCTAAAATATAATACTATGAAATAAAGATTCATGTAAATCGATATTTTTGTGAATCATGATTATCTGCGGAACCAACATTACCACATACTTTACTACGGACGGAATTTGTTGATACACATCCATTGATGGACTTCAGCCATGGCGTGAAGGGAAATAATGCTTTTTCTTTCATGGTTTAGAATTGTTTTTTGCTTGTCTTGTATTAATGGAATTTAACCTGTCCTTTCTAGCGAAACTTGCCTTAATTTGACGTGTGAATTTCTTCACTTGTTTGATTTTAGGCAGCTTTCTCCGGCTGATCAAAGCTTAGGCTAGGTAATTGTTAGCCTGTTAGCGCTAGCTCAACCCGCTAGTAAACATTTGACAAGTTGTAGGGCATTATTCCAAGACTGAATTATGGAAAGTATATTTGACCTTCCTGTGGAAAAGCACATATTTTATGCTGTGCTTGGATTTTCATGGACGGTGTATCTATGGGAGGCATATCTTGCTTACAGACAGGTAAGTCCTAACCCCCCAGACTGTCATGTTGACAGCTAAGAGCAAAATACCGAAAAAAAAAATATGAAAGAGATTACAAGTTTTATTTACTTAAATAATTGGTACAATTTTAATATTAATGGATATGAAGTATATTTTAGGTGTTTGTTGAATGTGTCACAATAAATTTCCTGTCCATTCTTCAGAGGAAGATGTACAGACTGACCACACATGTGCCACAAGAACTTGGGAAGATAATGGATTCAGAAACGTTTGAGAAGTCTCGTCTTTACCAATTGGATAAAAGCAACTTCAGCTTTTGGTCTGGTCTGTATTCTGAGACTGAAGGAACGGTAAATAGATCTGTCCTTTCAT
Source organism: Periophthalmus magnuspinnatus (assembly GCF_009829125.3). Taxonomy (NCBI): domain Eukaryota; kingdom Metazoa; phylum Chordata; class Actinopteri; order Gobiiformes; family Gobiidae; genus Periophthalmus; species Periophthalmus magnuspinnatus. The sequence goes on along the minus strand of NC_047147.1, from coordinate 16,178,791 downwards.
TTCAGTTTTGTCCTGTGAACGATTGGAGCAGGACATTACAAACCTCATATGTTATGCTTTTCAGCTCATTTTGCTTTTTGGAGGAATCCCTTTTTTGTGGGACATTGCTGGCTCTTTCACTGCCCACTTTGGTTTTGGCCCTGAGTATGAGATTACCCAGTCACTTGTGTTTCTGACACTTGCGACACTGTTCAGTGCTGTAACGGGACTTCCCTGGAGCTTATATAACACATTTGTCATTGAGGAGAAACATGGCTTTAACCAGCAGGTATGTCTACTCATGAAGAGCCCATTTGTCACATTGTTTTCTGATTTAATTTATATGTTTTGCTCTTTTTCTAGACGCTGGGCTTCTTTTTCAAGGATGCTGTGAAGAAATTTTTTGTTACCCAGTGTATTCTACTTCCTGTAACCTCACTTCTTTTGTACATCATCAAGATTGGTGGAGACTACTTTTTTATTTATGCCTGGCTATTTACCTTAGGTGTTTCTCTGGTTAGTCTTTCTGTTTATCAAAGGTATTTTTATTTTTGTTTATTTTTACAAAATATCGTAATTATTTTTTGCACCCTCAACAGATCCTTGTAACCATTTATGCTGATTACATTGCTCCTCTGTTTGACAAATTTACTCCACTACCTGAGGGGGAGCTGAAGAATGACATTGAGTCTATGGCCAAAAGTATTAGCTTTCCTCTTACCAAAGTCTATGTAGTTGAAGGTAAAGTCAAATATTTAACTTCTTGACAAGTCTGCTTTATTACAAATCATGTCTGTCTCTAGGTTCCAAGCGGTCGTCCCATAGCAACGCATATTTTTATGGCTTTTTCAAGAACAAACGTATTGTTCTGTTTGACACACTGCTGGAGGACTACTCGCCCCTCAATAAAACTGGAGAATCTGAGACTCCCCAACCAGAATGTAATGAGGAAGACACAAAATTGAAGCCCAAGGTGAACTTAATAAGCAGATTATCATGTTTCTCTTTAGCAGGTTTTATTTAATAGTAACATTTGTTTCTTCTGCTGGACAGAACAAAAAACAGGGCTGCAACAACCCAGAGATCTTGGCTGTTCTGGGTCATGAACTTGGTCACTGGAAGCTGGGTCACACTGTCAAAAATATTGTTATCAGTCAGGTTAGAATATTTAAGTGTTCAGTGAAAGCTGTATTGCTTTGTTTATTCTTAGGAAGACAAATGTTTTCTCTTTTTCTGTAGATGAATTCCTTCTTGTGCTTCTCCTTGTTTGCTGTCTTGATTGGACGAAAGGAACTGTTTGTAGCTTTTGGCTTCACTCACAGTCAACCCACACTAATAGGCTTGATGATTATCTTCCAATTCATCTTTTCTCCTTACAATGAGGTAAGGCTTCAAATTTATGTTTACTGACTCCATGTGTTATGTCATATCTATTTGATTGTGAATTGTTTTGCAGCTCCTGTCCTTCTGCTTGACTGTGCTTAGTCGCAGATTTGAGTTTCAGGCAGATGCCTTTGCTCGCAACATGGGTAAAGCCTCTGAGCTCTATTCAGCTCTTATCAAGCTGAACAAGGACAACCTGGGCTTCCCTGTGGCTGACTGGTTGTTCTCCATGTGGCATTATTCTCACCCTCCGCTCTTGGAGCGCCTCAGGGCTTTGGGCAGCGGCAAACAGGACTGACATGTTCAGAGGGGAGAGCGGCGCCCGTTGCCTCCCCCAAAAGGCCTCCGTAGACCGCTCCTCACCATCTGATGCGCCCTACTCCTTTTTTGCTTTTATTCTATTGACTTAACCACATGCACCATTGTGTTCTCCTTTAGACATCAACAAACCAGTATATGGACAGTATAAGTCCTGGAACAATATATTGTTTGGTGATGACTAATTCAAAAGAGCATTTCTTTGTTCTGGGCAATGTGTCTGTACTGAACATTTGTTCAAATACTGTCTATAAAACAATTCAGTTCTTTGAAAAAAGTATACTTTTTAAATTTTACTTAGAACTTTTGTAATTCCTTCATTTATTTGGACAGATGTTTTGCCTTCTAGTGTAACTGCTCTAATCACACAAACACTTTTTCAAACTTCACCTGACCACTTTCTACCAAATGAGAGTGCCTCCCAAATCTGTGATACTGAAGCCTTTATCAACAGAGCAATGTTTTATGTACTTATGGTAAATATGGCTAGTTTTCCTTTTACAAACAGCGGGAAGAGATGTTGTGTTACTTACATTGTTTTTATGTGCTTTATAAGAGTCCAGTTATACATGTATATGTTGCTGAGGAATAATTTAAAATGTTAAAGACATTCTGAAAAGTCATGTTTGTTTTGGGGTGAAGACAGGATTGTTTGAGAAGGAGATTGTTGTTGTTTTTTTTTCAGCAATAAACTGCTGATAAATATATGAGGTCTCTGTGTGTGACATAATTTATAAACTCACATATACAGACCCACTACATTGGGTCCTATGATTTTGTTTAAATGGTACAGTATGAAATCCGCTGGTCAGTGCTTACGTGAAAGTACGTAAAATTATTGCGCTCACTGGTTCGGTCCATTCCGGTAGGAGCCATTATAAACACTTTTATTTTAAATCTTCGACTTCTCTTTTCCAATACACTTGTAAATGTAAAAATAGTTCTTACAGCTCTAGTTTGTGTGAAAAAAAAACATGTATATATGAGATAGCTGTTAGAGGAACATCTGAATTTCAGTGTGCCACCCCCGTCAGCTGAATGGTATCGCCCTATGTATTTTGGTGGACAAGGGCACCCTCCGCAGCACTGTCGCTGTTTACGGTGTTCGCTCAAATCATGGCGAGGTTTTTGAGGCCTAATGTCAGAAATTTTGTCATTTCCCAGCTGAGAATGTCTTCTGATCAGGTAAACCAAATCTATGGCAATGGCAAAAACCTTACACAATAAAAAAAAAAAAACATGTCGATATTTTTATTTTTTTCTTTATGTTCAAAATAAAAAAGAATGCTTGTGGCAGTTAAATGGGTTGGGGTTTTTTTTGTCTAAGCCTTTTGTTTCTGTTACTCTGTGTAACAAATCCAATTGGCCTATATAATGTCACTGTATTCTGTAGTCTTGAACTAAAGTTGGCCCTTTTGTGACGTGCCTAATATTTGCAAGAGCCAAACAATCAAACAAATAATCAACTATGACATGACCTTCATTATGGACATCAGTGCCTTTAATGGGTTCTTCTGGTTTAGATAGTTAAGCAAATCCAGCTGTGCAACTAGGTTAATATGTCAAATGTGTAAACATAAAAAACCTTTGTTTAACCTTTCATTGTTTACTTTATATTACAGCTTGGTGAACTTGGCAAAGGTGCTGGAAAAGGAGGAGGGGGCGGAGGTTCTGTTAGAGAAGCAGGTGGAGCCATGGGGAAGAGGCAGGCAGCTGAGGAGGAGATGTACTTCAAGTATGTTTTGTTTTTTGTTTTTTTACTTTTAATTTGTACTCACTATGTCTCAGTATGTTACTTTACTGTAATATGTGTCATTTTTAGACGTAAAGAGCAGGAACAACTGGCCGCATTGAAGCAGCACCACCAGGAGGAAATTGACCACCACAAAAAGGAAATTGAACGCCTCCAGCGAGAGATTGACCGTCACAAGGGAAAGATCAGAAAGCTGAAACATGATGACTAACTGAGTTGTCTCTGACTATACCAGGAGTTCAACTGCATGCACTGTGAGAGGCAAATGTGTGGATGAATGTTCTGCGGGTACTTGTGTTAAGTTGTTTTCAACTTTTCATATTGAGTACTAAGCTTAAATAATGACTGTAATCTTGTTTGTTTAAAATTTGTTACGTAAATAAAAGTGTGAAAAGTACTGGAAAGGTGTTTCATTTATCTATAGATTAGACTGGGGATTCAGGGAGTGTTGTCACATGGGGAAGTTGTAACACACTTTTGTCCTGTCCCATTCAAAAAACAAACAAAAGCTTCAGACAATAATGCATGGCTACAGAAGTGTCAGTGGGCTACAGCTGGTTGAGGATGGAGATGGCAAATAGAACAGAGTAAGCGGTAGGGCAGTGTTGAACCCTGAGCGCTAAATTGTAAGCTTAAGGTTATAGCAAGTCTACCTCCAGAAGCAGCAGTGGATGTGTGGGCTTTACTAGTTTTGAATGTAACGACCATTTATTGGATGCTCACGAATACATTAATAAATACAGTTCAGTTTTAAGTGCTTCGACAGTCTATGGTCACAGTGTCATTCATATGCCGCTAGGAGGCAGCAGTCCTGTCAGGAGCACCAGCAGAACGCAGTGTCGTCACTTCCGCCTGCCCCTGTCTTTTAGCACGGCAGCCCCGTGCGTCTTTCTTTTGGCTCGTCATGGCGGACCGGTTTAATAAGGTGTGTGCCTGCACTCGGAATATTTCTACATTTTCTATCTTATTCGGGGAAGAAGCAGGCCCCTCTGCTGATAAACCCTCAAACTATAATCTCACGCCTTTCGTTTAGTGTTGGAATCGTAATCTTGCGTTGTTCTGCTCCGTAGTTTTGTATTAATTCTCGACCTGACGAGGAGAGCATGCCGTCAACATGGCAGCTCCCTCAGTGCTCTGGGCTGCTAGCTCGCTTTTTCTAGATTGTGAGGATAAACTTGTGTAGTGTGTTTTGGTGCTTGGACAAATAAAAGTCAAACTTGTTTCATTCTTGGTTTGTGAATAAAATGACTACAAATAAACCTGTTTGTCGATTAACGTAAATGTGTATGTAGGATAAAGGCTAAGAGGTGAACCATGTGGCTATTGCCCTGGAGGATTTTTTTTTTTTACATTAGAAATAAATTAATTTTTTTTCCGTTAAAATTGTGTCACTGCTAGTCCTATCCCATGCCTAATTTTTTTTCTTCAATATTTCAGGTTCTGCTGCTTGATGGCAGGGGCCATCTACTCGGGCGGCTTGCTGCTATCGTGGCTAAGCAGGTCCTGTTGGGTAAGTGAAATGCTGCCTGTCTACACATGGTACACTGATGTGTAATCAGCGAAATTGTCAGTGATGAGATTGTCACCTAGTTTTGAGTTTAGCGACCATGGGAAAACTTTACATGCACTACCATCTGAGGCGCAGTGCAGAGGAGGCAACAGTTCTCTAGTTTGTGTTTGGAGTCTGAACATTTTATTATCCATTTCAGGGCAGAAGGTTGTGGTTGTGAGATGTGAGGGCATTAACATCTCTGGCAACTTCTACCGTAACAAATGTGAGTATGGTGCACACTTTAATGTGATATAAAATTCTGTCTGTGATGTTACTTGCCATTTAGTGTTTTGAGTTTAACTGACCATGAGAATATCTTACATGCACTACCATCTGAGACTTACTAAAGTGTGGTTTCTGTAGAACTCCCATGTTCTGCCTCATTTAAACTCCTTGCCTTTCTCTACAGTGAAGTACCTTGCATTCTTGCGCAAAAGGATGAACACCAACCCCTCTCGTGGACCCTACCACTTCAGAGCTCCTAGCCGCATCTTCTGGAGGACCGTCAGAGGTTAGTGTTTTGTTGTGCTACAATAGCGAAAGACACGGCAGTTCAGTAAAATACAATTATGTTGGGTTTAAGCAATCTACAGCATTTAAAACAGCATTATTGCCCACACAAGTTCTTACTCAGTGATGAGCTCTTTATCCCGAAGCTGAGCCTCTTGATGAGACAAACTTTACGGATCTGACTACTGAGTTGAGTTGGAACTTGTGCTGTAGTTAAACCCATTTTATTCCATTACTTGTGTTTTTATGCTTTTTTTGTTTTGTTTTATAAAGGTATGCTTCCCCACAAAACCAAGAGGGGCCAGGCTGCTCTTGACAGGCTGAAGGTGTTCGATGGCATCCCCCCACCCTATGATAAGGTATTGAGACAGAATTCTGAATATTGCTCTTTAGCCTTTGTCAGTGATGTCAACCTATAAACCTATCTACCTTGTTTGAACACCAGTGAAAGGAAAAAAAAGCTGAGACGAGCATAGGAAGCAATTAAAATTCACCCTTTTTTCCCCTCGTGCTAACTGTTTTTGTGTTTGCAGAGGAAGCGTATGGTGGTTCCTGCGGCTCTGAAAATTGTGCGTTTAAAGCCTGCCCGCAAGGTGAGTCTTGAGTTCATAGCATGGATCTCATGATTTATACATGGTTTTGCTAGGCCACTGGTACACCTCCACAGTGATGAGCCCTTTATCCCGAAGCTGATCAGTTCTGATGAAACAATCTTTACGGATCTGACTACTGAGTTGATGGAGATGTGCATCGTGTTGTGGTACATTGTCACTTGGATTTAGAAAGTAAAAGTTTTCCTTTTTTTTTTTCAGTTTGCTCTTTTGGGCCGTCTGGCACATGAGGTTGGCTGGAAGTACCAGGCAATCACAGCCACTTTGGAAGAGAAGAGAAAAGAGAAGGCCAAGCTCCGCTACACCAAGAAGAAGACGGTGACCAAGCTGACCAGACAGGCAGAGAAAAATGTAGAGAGCAAGATCGCTAAATACACAGATGTCCTCAAACAATACGGCGTCATTGTCTGAGCTGGCTGCTTCTGCTCAATAAATGTGTTTATAGAAGGTCTGTGGTCTGATTGTTATCATTCAGTTTGCACTTGACAGTATTGCCGATACATTGTGCTCCTGCACTGTGGAATAAATGTAATCTTTATTCTTGAATGATTTGAAGTTATTCACACATCAGTTTTATGTAGGGAAGGGTTTTCAACTTCAAGGGATTCTTATGGTAGTAATATCTATGATGCAGTTGCAAGATCTTCAAAAAAAACTGGAGAGCAAAAGCTAACTGAGGATTGAATGCACTAAAACTACCATATTGCAGCAATTAAATTGATAACATTTTCATACTTTTCCTTTGGTTCAAACATTTTACCTTGAATTCCAAACACTCAATGCACATTTACTTTATTTGGACTACAAAAAGTAAAGAATTGCCTTAACTGACGAGGCCTTAATTAAAATGTGGCATGTAAAGTATTGGAACCAACTATTCCTCTGATTCAGATTATTTCTAAAATGTGTTACGAAGTCCCAGCAGAGGGCAGTATCGGTCTTAATCTGGGGAAAGTGCACTGGCTGATGGTTACATGTAACAGCATGCAAATAAATTAGTGGAAAACCATTAAGTAAAATATGTTTTGTCTTAAACTGTTTAGTACATACATGGGAGCAGATTACTTACGACTAACGATCCTCTGTGTTTCACCGAGTCTTGGCTGTTCTCATACTAAATTATCTATTTTCACTTGATGGCACATTTTTGATTGAGCTTTATGCATTATTAGCAGAGAGGATTTCTTTAAATAATTAATTGCAAAAAGCTCAAATGAATCCCACCCATGTCTTACAAAAAACATAAGCCAACTCAAAATATTACTTACAGTTAGAATTATTTTAGGCAAGTAGTAAACCTATGGTGACTGAAAACTACCCAAGATGAACAGTTTTATTTGAAAGTTACCCAAGTAGGTTTAAATGTACTTGTTTAAATGTACTTGCTTAAATATACTTCCCACCTCTGTCTTAAGTAGCACCTTCATACTTATTTTTTCCGAAACTGTCTCACCATTACACTGTCAACCCTTGCTAGTATTTATGTATAATTCTAAAGCAAATTTCTAATTCTCAGCAGAACACGATAATGAACATCCAGATGGAGATAATCTGTGTGTTTATCTGCATATCTGCTGAGGTCCACAAAGCCTTCAAAAGTGCTGCCAATTAACTCCGACTTCTCCTTAAGCTCCCCTCCTGCCTCCCTCCTGGTCTGTTTCTGATCTCATATCTCACAATGAGCTTTTGTACCTCCACACACCTTACTGCATATGTCTGATTGGGCTTTCTGTACTCTGCTGCCTCAACATCTCCTCAGAGCATCTCTCCACAGTGCCATGTTGATTGGTTACGCTGCCTTTACATTGTGCAGGTGTCGTGCAGAGGCTTTTTTGAGTGATGGGACTCTAAAGCGGAACATTGGTTATTTTACTGATTAAAGCGATGGATGGAGGTCTATAGATGAAAAGCACACACTTCCATAGCCTATAGAGTCAACCCATCCAGAATATATATACCTTTAAAGCGCTCCGCATATTCCACCACTGGGTTTATTACCCTGAGTGTTGTGAAATTGCATCACCATTTCACTATTGTTTTGGCACTACCTGGCCTAGTTAATCTTTTTTTATTTGCTGGCATAATTTAAACAGAACATTTTCTTTTCATCTTTGCCCCTCTCTGTATCTTCTGTGGACGTGAACACGTGGTAAGATCAGAACCAACTATCCTCCAGGCAGTAGATGATCGCAGAATCGAGTGTACCACCTCATGAAAAGCGCCTTGAATAAGACAATACATAAAGACATGTTACATACATATAAAATGCATTTTAAATACATTCATGCGGAATCAAAACTTCTAGGTTGTGCTTGTTTAATCCAACTACTTCAAAAGGTGCACTGTGTAACATTGCTGATGGAGCGGTTTACTGTCCAAAAATCTCTTGATAAACATGCATTCTTATTGTGAGTGGTCCTCCTCTCCAAAGATCTGATTTGGCCTTCTGCTTGTAATAATGCCCCACACTTGTCAGGCTTGTACACTTGATCAATTTTATCCCATAACATCTTAGACAAGGTGTTGAAGCGGCCGCCATAAAAGTTACATAGTGTACTTTTATCTAACTAGTGGGATCCATCATGCATCCATGTCTGAAACACTGGCTGTCTTATTATTGTAAATGATTTCTAACCGGACACATGTTAAACATAGACATAGATTCACACAGTTAATGGATAAACAGTCACGGTTGTCACTCAGAGGAACACATCCTAAAACACATTTGTGATCTGTTCCGCTGTTTGACATGCACATAATTGGGCTTGTCTAAGTAACATACTCATTCATAAAAATAACTGGTAAATACAGGGAGACAAATGCGATTACGGTTTAATATAAGATAAATGCCCTAAGTGTACCATCATGACAAAGATTCATGTACTGGCTGCCAACCCTGTGATAGGCTTCTTCCTGGTTTGAAAGATGTTATTTTTTTCACAGTCCTGTATTAGTCTTTATTTAGTCCAGGTTTAGTTCTGGTATAGTCCTGACTTTGACTCAGCTTCCTTTGCATCAAACGGCCTGTAGCTGATTTTTTTTCCCATATATTTATGCATTTTTTTCTTACCTCATTTCAGATATATTGTATAAGCAGCTCTTGAGGTTAAAATAAGAATCAGGAAGTGTACAGTTAGCATTCTAGTTAGTGTTAGCTTTACCGTGGATGCAAAACCGCACTTCGGGTCTCTGAAAGCGGTGAAAAGCACTTATAAACTCATCGCGGTGACTAGAACGCTCTGAATTCATAAGGTAAGGCAGGAATTGCTTTTTTAAGACTGTAAAAATGAGGTACATTAGTGAGGTGGTATTTGGTATAAAAAGTTAGCCATTTCTGTCGGCACTGAAGCAGACAGAGTATTTTTTGACGAGCTATTAAACTCTTAAAAATAAAACCATGTGTCGGGCCGTGGGACAGATGGCGGAACACGGTGGCGGCTGTTTAGGAAGCTGTTTCCTGGAATAGCATTTTCTCTTCATTTGAAATCTAGTATGCTTGTTTTGAGATAAGCCCCGCCTATTCTATGCTCTAGTGTTATAGACTCTGGACAGCACACGTTCAGATGCTAGAGCGTTTCGTTGCTTGGATACCAAAAGGTTAGCAGTTTGCTCCTAGATCTTACTGTTATTGATGTGTCCTTGGGCTAAACACATAACTTGACTGTGTAACCTAGTATGAATATGTGTGTAAGCGTGCCCATGATTCAATAATTCATTGCATCAATTGCTAGTAGTAAAGAGGAGGACTCGTAGAGGCTGAGGAGGCTGATGGTTTTGATGCTGCAGTGGAGACTGGCTGAAGGGCAGTTGCGACATGGAGCTGAGATTGAAACAAAGAAGAAAGACTGCATTTTTATGAGCGGTTGAGAGCAATGGGCAAATTTGGTTAATATGTGTTAGTTTTCACATTCTAGCCCAATATACAGAGAGGATGGAAGAGGGCGCTGCTAAAATATTGTTAAACCTGCAGCTTTGTGTTGTAATACAGTGAGATGTAGTGTCTAGTCAGTATTAAAATGGTTCAACTGTGAATTTCAGTTTCAATTTGTGATCTTTTGGATAATAAACCTATATCTTTTGGATAATAAACCTATAAACTGTATATATAAACAGACATAGCCAACCTGCTAGCCACTGCATTTCAAACAGGAAGTGATCATGGGTGCACTTCTGGGTCCATCGACTGGCTCCAATTCACTTTACATTAAAAAATTGTCACTCCTCTGTAACTGCTGCAGTGAGCCTTGTCATTTTGGTCTTAAAATGTTCATATAACCTGCTGATGATGATTTATTTCGCTATTGTGTCTATAAGAAGAATCTTTTTTCCCTGGCGTTAGTAACAGGCTTGATTGACAGTGTTGCCCTCTCCGTGCTTAACCAGCGGTGCAAACAGAAAGAGGCACTTCCTTTATCAGCCTCACTCAGGATTGGTTCTCTGGTTGTTATGGTACTCGAGGTTGAAATTCCAGATATGGAACACAGCTCCAAATTCATGCATATAACCGCTAGCTTCGACAAGTTTCTTTTGACTGGAGCCAAACTACAGACTGTATAAAGAAGTGGACTAAGAGAGTGTGATGCCACCCATAGCGTTCATCTCCAGTCAAATAAAGCTAATCGAGGCTAGCAGCTATGGGGTGAATTCGGAGCCAGGCTCCATATTTGGAATTCTGACCATGAGTATCATAGCAACCAAAGAGCCAATCTGGAGTGAAGCCAATCTGCTAAACGCACCCGCACTGCTAGTTTAGCAACACTGTCAATCAAGCCTGTCGCTACCACTAGGAGGAGCAACCTCAGGGAAAGAAGGCACTCAATTTGTCCCTTATTAATGTTCATATTTTCAGTTACGGACACAATAGCGAAGTAAAAAATATCAGGAACAAGTAGAGCAGCTTGACACAAACATATTAAGACCATCAGTGTAGCTGGGTACGTGCGGATTGTTTCCTCAGTTTCTTCATTTCTGTTGCTGTTTGCTTATGTTGAGCCCAATTATTTTTTTGTAAATGTGTATTATTTTTTCCAAACATTACCACGGTGAGCTGTAATAAATTGTATTAATTGGGAATGCCTTCTACTTCAACCACATTGGGCCAGCTTTCCCACAAGGCCAAAATGACGAGCCTGACAGCAGCATTTACCGTGAGAGGGGCGACAGTTTCCTAATGTCAAGTGAAATGGAGCCAGAGTCGATGGAGCCAGAAGCGCAATGATCACTTCCTATTTGAAACGCGGTGGCTAGCAGGTTAGCTATGTCCATTTATATATAGGCCTACAGTCTATGAGCCGAACGCTATGGGTGACGTCACACTCCCATAGTCCACTTCTTTACACAGTCTATGCTCTTCCCCCATCTGCGAGTGTGACATCACTTTCTAGAATCTGAAAACAACCAATAAGACCTCACTGTTAGCATCACTACTTCCTGTCCAGTTGTATCTTTATGAGGTTTTTGCTGAGTCACACTAAAATGAATAAATATTTAAAGATAAAGCAGTGGACTGTGGATGTCACAGGTAAAACACTACACACATAAAATGAATACTTCACTGAAGATCACAACTGTTTAGAAAGAGATGTTTGTGTCCCAATGCTAACGCTAATACATATCAAAACAATGCCACAAACTGAAGTAAGTATTGTGTGTGTGTATATATAAAAAATAATTGGGTAATCTCTATTTTAATTAATTTGAATTTTCACTGTTAGCATTGAGACACAGTGAGTTAGCTAGCGTGCTACTGTGCACAGAGCCTATTCTGCCACAGAACATTGCCCTCGTCACCTCAATTTGATATGCTCAATTTAGAATATTGTTAACCCTCTTACTCATTGGTTTCAGAATGATGAAAAATTAGGACCGTTGCCATAGTGATAAACCATTTAAATCTAAATAGTACATATTTCAAATGGGGAAAAAGTCCTCAAAAATGCTGCATATAATAATTTAATACCTCATCCTGTTTAGGCTCACAAGACAAGAAGAACAAACCCATCTTCTGACGAACACAGCGCTTCAGTTTTGGATTTATTGTGCAGATATTGTGAGTAATGACACGAGTAAATCCTTTCACGCAAACATAATCTGATTACATTTGAAAACCGTGTGAGCCAGGCAGGGAAGTGGAGCTCTCATGAAGAAAATACATTTAATACAAAAGATTAGAGTAACATAGAGACACAAACAGATTCTAGGCTTTTCATTTTTACAAGAAATAAATTATAACTTCATTTCATCTGTAAGATCTGGATTGCATGTTTATATTTGATGGATTTTTAAAGTATATTTCTCGCACCAATTTGAAACCCCTTTTAGCCTGACTGTGTGAGGAATGGCCGCTGCATTGTACTATTTGAATAGATTGAAAAATAGTGCTATGTCATTTTGTCTGAGTCAATGCCCATTTCATCAGGGGGTCATAAAGATTACCTCCGCTCCATTGACTTCACAGATTAGAGGCTAACACCTTTGGGATTCTGAAGCTAACGTTTTGTATTTTATAGCTCAAAGCACAGCAGGAAAACACTGTATATGATGAAGAAACGGGGGGTATCACAGGCCCTGCCACCTCCTTAATTTAATTCCAGATATCATTGTTTTGCCTGGAATGTCTCACAATATAACACTGAACCAATCTATCGCCATGGAGACAAGCAGGTGAGTACAGGTCCGACTGTGGCGAGGTGACCCCATCCACACTAAGAATGCATGTTGTTGAGCAATAAAAACTTCTGTATCGATGTTTAATGTCATACTGTGGAACATTAAAGGCAAAGCAATCTGGAGGAAAGAAGATGGCAGAACTTCCAACAGAAAAGTTACACAGTGCATCTTTAAAATGACAAAACTAGTAAAACGAGGATAAATAATGTAGTTAAAACTTCCTCACTGTGACCACTTAGACATGTCAATATATCATTTATGACGTTAGCCAATTGAATCTAGACTGGTCAAAAATGCGTTTCCTTTGGGCACTCTAGTTTCTCATCTTGATCAAGATTCTGGCTCAAGGTCTGAAAGAAGGCTCCCTGTGGCTCCTGACAGGTTACACCACAGCACTAAAGGGTGGGTCAATAACGGGTAGTTTCAGTATTCACCATAGTGACAATAGTATGGTGAAATTTATTTTTTTTAAAGTGTATATATAATGGTATATTTTGATAATTTATTCTTTAACACTATAGACTATTGCATATCAAATTCTTTGTCAATTATCCTTTCTCCACAGTCAACATATTGCATATATTGTGAACAAAGAGCTGCCGTAACTCCAAGAATGTGGAAACACTTCATTCTTGCAATTATAAACATGATTTGTGTATTCACTGCATTCGAAGGACTGAAGGCCATGCACATATGAATATACTTTGTGAGTGAATTCACATTGTTCCATTCTGTGCAACTGGAAAAAAAACAGTCCCGTGTAATTGTATATGATCTTAGTCAAACACCCTGTGGCCAGTGCCCACTTGTTTACAAAAGGCTACATTCTCGTACATGGAGTTGGTACAAGATGCTTTAATATTTCATACATTTTATAAAAACATAAATTATAAATGTTTTTTTTTTTTTTTTCATGGCCATAATACTGGTTTGTGGATTTTGCAGTATAAGGATGAGCTAGTTGTACTAAATGTGGGTCCATTGTATTTAATAGAGTGACTGAGACCATAGGAGCACACTTGAACATCTGGGGAAATTACATTTCTTCAGTTTAAACTGCTGACCAGAGTCATTTCATTTTCAAGTGAACTACATTGTTTAAATCTATTATGCCAGTCAAGCTGAGGCCTGGTCAATGAATATGTATGCAGCCTTGAGGTTGCCATAGTGAGACAGCTGCACAGTATAGGCAGGTTAGTATTTTTTTCAAAAGCATTTGATTTATATAGCCTTTATAGACAATGGCTAACCTGCTCGCTGCCATGTTCCAAATAGGAAGTGATCATCGGTGCACTTCTAGCTCGATTGACTCTGGTTCCAATGAACTTTTTATTGAGAAACTGTCACCCCTCTCGCCGTAACTGCTGCTATCAGGCTCGTCATTTTGGTTTTTAAAATGTTCGTATTAACCCACTCTACATCGATCCTGGTATATTTATTTCGCTATTGTGTCCATAAATCAAGATATGAACAACAAATCGGGCTCCTCCGTTCCCCCAAGTCTCAGCCCACAGGTTTGACTGACAGCATTGCTAAGCACCCACTCCCTGCGAAACCAACGGGTTGGGAGAGAAGGGGTGTTACCTTCAACGCAGTCAGAATACGCTCTAAATACGCCCCTGTATCTGCTAGCCTCGATGAGCTTCATTTGTCTGGATCTGAATGCTGTGTCTGTGACGTCACACTCACTTAGTCCACTTCTTAAATACAGTCTATGGGTTAGACTGAGGCTGCCAATCTGCGCCACACGTCTCTAACCACCAATGCACACACCACATGTTAGGCAAAGTAGGTGAAGTGTCTTGCCCTTGGACACAACAATAGTAGCACTGGTCAGAACAGGAATAATCCTTCGACCATCGACTCGACCTGAGACAATGCCAACTCTTATTCCTCATGCATGTATTGTGACTGAAAAAGGTGGTGTGGTGTAAAGTGTCTTGCAACTGGACACAGCAGCACAAAACAGTAGGCCTTCATTTTATAGTTTACATTAATTAGCTCAAAGTGGCTGTTTTCATGAAATTTGTCTTGCTCCAATCCAGATATATTACACACGGTAATGCTCTTAGGGTCAAAATAAGGTTATTGTGTTCTGTCTGCTAATTATAAACTGATGTATTGTCAAAGAATCTGTTAGCAGTGTGCTCCAGTCTCTGAAAGTCTTATAATTAGGAAGCTAGTAATGCTTTAGGAAAGTGAGAAATAACTACTGGATCACAGCAAACCATTTAAAATAAACTAGCTCTCACTTCAACACTGTTTTCAATACCACAATTATCACAAACACTCTTTTTGTGAAAATAGACTGTAATTATCAACACAAAATATTAGTAGCAGCGCATAGTCTACAATTTTAGAGACAGAGCAAGACCGTTTGAAACTATTCAGGGGCCTTCAGTGTAAAGCCCTAGTTTCAGTGGTTTTAGTGGGCTACTGAACCGGTGAAAGTCAAATAGCTACTGGAAATACTCAGACTAGCTCCTCCAGTGAAAACAGATTGATATTTTGTTCTTTTTACTGCAGGATGTGTTGGCCTTGACTCAGAGCTCCACTGTGCCCTGAGGTGCACTGCAGAGTCTGCTGGCCCAATACCCCAGCCTCACATCAGGTAGAGAATGCATTTTTCATGTTTTTCAAAATATGAAACCCACATTTTGAGTTTTAACCCTGTTCATAAACGTTTGCATTTTTAGAGTCCATGTATTGGCTTGTGATTCTTGTTGAATAGCGAATTGTGATGGTACAGTCTATGGTGAGGGTTAAAATGTTTGGTATTTATTTATACAGATTGACCAGTTTTTTTTTTACCGATTGTTTCCCCAAATTATGTTATTTCAGTTTAACTTTCAGTTTTTACAATCTCATCCACAGCCCTTTCTTTACCACAAACCTTTAAGAGAACAGTATAGTCAAGTTTTCAGCAGTTATCTCTTTGCACTAAAGTGTTCAAATACAGCTTCATTTGTCACGCGTCAAACACATGCATCAACACACTCATCATGGCTCTTTAAAACACCACTAGAGTTGTGTTGAAGCCTTTTTAACAGGACTTTTCTCTGCAAATCACAGACATAATGCGAGGCTGTGAGCGGGGCGAAAGGCAGTGATTTGAGCAGGTTATAGTGCGCTGAGCCAGAGACAAGAGATTCCTGGCACGGAGAGAAGCGGGAGAGGAGCCGATGTTCTGCTGAGTTGAACTCAGTGCCCTGGTGTGCGTTGGCCTTTATAATTGCTCAAAAATATATTGAAAACCCTGCATTCTTGCTCTGACTGGAATGCAGTATACATATTGCACCTTTAACATTGAATTGGAGTATCCCATACCTAATTAAAGGGTGCACCAAGGGATCTGAACCTTTGAATATTGCGACAAAGGCCGAGTACGCATTAGCCACAGTTATAAAGGGAACCACATCCAACCAAAGAACCGTAAATATTTACAAGAATCAAACCCACAATCTCCTTTTTTGAAGGCAAGGGCACTAACGCAGTAACAAGTATAACAAAGACTTAGTTAAAAAAACAAGAGGCATGTAGTGTAACTTTATAGTGTGTGCATCCTGGTGTGTGATGTGTTCATGTGTGTTTAATCGTGCTTGTATAGCTAAATGTAAAATATTATGTTAATCACAATATGCTCAAAATGCAAATAAGGGTTGCTAATGTTTTTTTTGCTAAAGGGGAAAGAGTAACATCCTCACACTGATTAAAAGATGAGCCTCTTAAAAACAGTACACATCCTCCTCAGAATTATAATGGGTTTTGTGCCATGCTAATTCTATAACTACATTTTGGCTAATGCAAACAGACGCAACTGGAGGTAAAAAATGAGCTTAGTCAAAGGAAAAAGTTTTTGTTCATTGCACGCACTATTTCTCAAACAGTGGAGCGCATGCTGTGCTGGTCCTCTACTGTTCTAATATTTGCTTAAAGGCACTGCACATCTGCACCTGATTTTTATATAGTCTTAAACAGAACATGAAAAACAGAATTAGTTCATTTTAAACAGTCCAAAGTTAGTCCTCCCTCACCTTATGCTTTCCAAACATCCTACTTATTCACTTAGATGAGTTTATAACCACAACAACTAGCATGCTAACGTGCACTTTATTTATGAAAAAAAAGTACAGAACAGTACAAAACATAAAAGGACGTGACAAGAAAATGAAACATGCAAAGGAGACAAAGAAACAGACAAGAAAATTATAAACCCGGTACAAAGCATAGGACAAGGAACATAAATAAAACAATGATCAGAGCTTAGGGTGGGCTGAGGGGGTGGGCTGAGGGGGTGGGCTGAGGGGGTGGGCTGAGGGGGTGGGCTGAGGGGGTGGGCTGAGGGGGTGGGCTGGGGGCTTACAATGAGCTAATGTTTTATTATTGAGCAGGTAAAATGAATGAGTGAGTATAGTTATGAAGTTAAAACTAGTTTTGACCTTCAGTTTCAGTGTTGAGTCTCCATTCAATTTTATTTTTTTCCTTTTCCTTTTTTTCCTTCCTTTACTTTCTTCTATATTTTTTCCTCTTTTCCCTTCTCTTTTTCCTAACGTGCACTTCCTGGTTATCAATGAAACACATTATAATTAGATGCAAACAGCACGCAGCTGACTTATTTTGACCTCAAGCTCTGCTTGTATAATATATGTGTACTGGAGTAGGACAAATTTGGGTACTTTCTTGGTGGACAACTGTAGCATTGATTCAGTTCTGTGTAAGACCTGGCTTAGCCTGAGTGGCCTTTGGACCTGCATGTATCCTTTTATAGTCCCAGTTTAGATCTAATGGCTCTTGGAAAGTCAAATCTTTTTTAGCTGATATTTGGTGTGAAAAGTTTAAGAACCATTGCACTAAGACGCAAGACAAGGCAAAATCTTTCTGCCATAATGACCCTTTTTCACAAACATTCCTGAGTATTTTGGTTTTATCTTCTTTTGTTATTTAAAGTATGACACAAATGACAGTAAAGATTCAGCAAAAGCATTACAAGCAATAAACAAAAACTCAAATTTGCTTCTAAATGATTCCATAGTACATTGCATTTTGCTGTTTTGTTTTGGTACATCTTCCTAATAATGTCACCAGCCCCAGCTCCCTCTCCACATGACAGACCGCAGCTATTTTCAATATTAGACTCCGGGGAAGCACAAACAATCGCAGCATATTGATTATTCACCATTAACACTTCATACAGACCGCAGAGGAGCATCACGATTACAGATGAGGGCCACGTTTGGGAGTCATTTAAACACCCCCTGTGAGCTTGGTGTGGAGAATGAATGTCAAATGTACACGTTTTCTGCTGGGCTTTGTGGATTTATTAATAACATCATGAAAATGGGTCTGATTAAGAGCTACTACAGATAAAATATTACTTAGAGTTGAAAATAAATTAAAGTCAATGTAATGTACGGCAAAAAAATGCAGAAATATATGTTTGTGTGTTTTGTGTTTGACATTTATAAGGAATTAAGGACTGGAATAGATGGGTAAATACTGTGACCATTGAGCAACACTCTTCATTTCCATTTGTAATATCAGATATCAGAATGAGTCCATGTAAAGAGGATTTAAAAACATAAATTAGTAGAAAAAGTGTTTATGTACAGTTCAGAAGGACCTTACTGTACAGACCCAGGTGTTTAAAAATACTTATGATGATAATTCCTTAACTAAATTAATTGAAATGTGTGTTGTGGTTGCAGAGAGGATGAGGTCTGAGCAGCCTTTGTGTCCATGAGCTGCAGTAGTAGTTCACATTTACATAAACATGGCCAGAGATCACCAAACCGTTCTCCTTCCCGGGCTCCAGTCACCTGGGAGACGCCATCATCGTAGACAACCAACACATGAATAAACATATGCTGTGTGTACTCTCACATTAAAATGCTGCCTATGCATTTTGGTTTTTTTCATGAGAACTAAATAATGACTAACGATCCTGCTGATGATTATAATTACAGCTGCTGATTTTTACAGGTGAGAGGTGAAAAACAAGTTCATTCGAAACCATTTGCTGCTGTCCGGAGAAGTTATTTGTTATTATAGTATCTTAATGACGAGTTTGTAAGCGCTTTTCACAACTTTCAGAGCCCAGAACAGATTTTTACAGTAAAGCTACCAACAATTAGCATGCCAACAGCTCACTTCCTGGTTCTCAGACTATAAAAATATGATATAATTAGATGCAGACAGCTTATTTTTTACAATAAGCTGGGTCAAGAAAAAATTTGGATATATGTATAAATCAGAAAAGACAGTTATAGAGTGCTGTCTAAAGATGAAGACCATTACTGTTCACATTAGTCCCATAGTATTATTTTTGTGAACTACTGTACTTAAGTTTCTATTTTGACATATAACTGTGTCTCTGTCTCCTCATGTCCCATCATCATTTGAACACCTACCACACTATTGGAAATAAAACCCATTTCTATAGGAGCAGCGCTGTATAGATCATATAATTCTATAGATTTTGACAACCATCGCATGCAGCACGCCTAGCAGCCCCGCCCACACATCTGTACATGGAAGGCAAAAACCCCAACATAAACCCTTGCATATTTTGAAGAGTGCTGCTGGATTCCCCCGAGTCATCCTCATGCACAGCTCAGATCCACACTATCTGCTTTATTTATATCTCCTCAGAGGTCACCTTAACATGCTGCATCTATTTCCACTCATGGACTACATCTGCATGGGGGGATTTCTGCGCACTCCTTTGCTACGGTTACAAATACAACTCTCTCTCTCCTCCTGGAACAGTAAACACCTCAACTGCCCAAAAGTTTGCAGCATTTGAAGTGTATCATTTGCATACCAGCTCCAGTGATGTGCCCTCGAGCGTATAGGAAATCAATGAGTCACGGTATTCAATTTGTAAAGGTGTTTTCAATGAAGATATGGCTTATAAAAAAATAGATTTCAGTTCTGAGTGACTTTATCAATAATTCTGTGTTATTCACATGAGAGGGACACGGGAGGTTGTGCACGTTTCATTAGAAAGACTTTCCTCTAGGCAACCAGTAATGAATGGTGTTCTTGATTAGAGACCTATATATTCAAGCATCATACAGCTCAAACATGGACAGAAGTATTTAAAGACCCAATTAAAAGTATTCAATTTTTCCCATGTATTTTAGCAAACTTTGTCTTTAGACAGTACTGACATATTGTCCAAGAGGAATGTTTAAAATCTAGACATTTCTTTTCCTGATTTCTTGTGCATTTCAATGTGTTCCAGTTGCTTAAAGTGGGCTTACATTTATTAGTTCTTTGTTAGAAAATGCAGAATTGGACAGAGCAGCCAAAAGATGTACTTAAGGAAAGGTACATTTAAGTAAAGGTACACTTACTTCAGAATGATAATACTCCAGAAGTACAAAGCAATGATCCAAGTCAGAGGGACATAAGAGAAACAGACTGGACATAAGATCAGATTTATAATGATCAGATTGATAATCATCAGATCATTTGGACTGAACTTAAATAAAGCACAAAATCTGCTCACTGTAGAGAACAGACACAAAAAGAGGATTTTAGGATCACGTTATTCTGATGTCTATTTTCAGGCTTTAGATGCAGAGTTGAATTACGCAGCACAAGTTTGCATAAGAAATTAGAGGAGATTTTGCGTAAACGTACATATAAATTAGCATTTAGAAACGCATTCAGGAGTTGTTCACAGGTTGTTCTTTCGTTCAGCAGATGTAACATAGAGGTTTCTGCCATAATCAACACTGTTAATCTGACACGAGTAATGCTTCAGCTACACTCACATCATCTGAGGGTTTAGAGACAAAAGGACGAGACACAACCAAAAACAGCCAGTGTAATAAATGGACTCTCCTGCTGTCCTCTGCCACTCTGCGGTGTGTCTTGTCTGCAGAATTATACATGTCCAGCTTAACTTTTTTATCCTGCAGGTCCATTGGTGTAAAATGGTGGCAATTTCTAGTCTTCTCTGACCAAACCAATCTTATACAATATATACAATATATATGGCCAAACCAATATATACAAAATAAACTATATATATATATATATATATATATATATATATATATCTTCCAAATCTGCATGGTTCCTCTGACTAAACAAACTCAAATGCTGGCAGTGTCCCTTCAAAGTACTTATACTGATGATGGTGATGGTGGGCTAAAAGACACACTATTTCATTGTGTATAAACCCCAGTTGAAAGTTTATCTGAACAAAATGCTCCAAATTCTCCATAACACAAAACACACTGGTCACTCATTCACGCACAGCAACCTATACTCTCATAAAAATACGACTTTATTCTCGTAATATTACAACTTTATTCTCGTAATGTTTTAGGTCAGACAATTTTTCATCACTTTCTTCAAATTCAGACCAAGGTCTTTTGCTTTTGTTCTTGGGTTGATGTGCACATTTCGGACCAAAGCACGTGAGTGCTGTAATGGCTGGACATTCTCATGGTGTTTACATCTGTGTATAGCTTTTTGAACAAATGAGTATGGCAACTTCAGGAATTTGGAAATTGCACCCAAGGATGAGCCAGACTTGTGCAAGTCCACAAATCACTTCCTGACATTTTGACTTTCCCATGATGTTACACAAAGAATTGGTGTGTTTCAGGTGTGCCTTCAAATACTTCTACAGATGTGTAGATATTTAACTAATTAACTCAGATTTTCTTAATATACTTATCAGAGTCTTCCAAAGACATGACATCATCATCTGAGTATTCCCAAATTGTTTAAATGCATAGTAATCTTGCTGTATAGAAATAGGTGTTAATCCTAATTGACCTAAAAGGGGAACAGTTTAGCCTGATTTCATGTCAAACAGTGAGAAAAAATGTTTATGTGTGTTTTTATATGATGTATGTAAATTTCTGGTTTCCACTGTAATTATAAAGCATTTTATTGTCAGAGAATCAGGAAGTGTGTGTTAGCATGCTAGGTGTTGTTAGCTTTACTGTCATGGCAAAAGTCCACGTTGGTCTCTGAAAGTTGTGAAAAGTGCTTATAAAATAATCGCTGTGAATAACTATGCTTGGAATGCATAAGGTAAGTGAGAAATAAGTATGAAATTGTCTAGTTTTGTTTTTCATGTCTTTAAGACAGTGAAAATCAGGTGCAGCCATCTAAAATATACATTAGCAGAGAGCAATACATCATTATTATTTCATAGAGTACTGTATATTTGACTTTTATTATAGGAACAAGCTGGTTTTCCATTACACTCCAACTGAACAATAAACTTTTGACAACACTGCACACTGTAAAACAACTTAAAGAGCCTATAGCCAATTTCTTTCCATATACTTGGAGCAAAATTTATCTTTGCCTAGTACAGATATAAAGTATAAGCAGCTCGTTTTGCCTGCATCTGATTATTAAGTGTTTTATTGTCTGCTAATCAGGAAGTGTGCTGCTAGCATGCAAATTGTTGCTAACGATCATATTAAATGCACTCTCGTCTTTGAAAGTTGTGGAACGCACTCTCACAAACTCACTGTGGCGAGATATTAGGATGCTCAGAATGCATAAGGTAAGTGAGGAATAACTTTGGACCGCTGCAAATCATTTAAAAGGAACTATTCAGTTTTTCACATTTTTAAGACAGGAAAAATTAGGTAGAGCATCTTTAAGTACTAATATATTTATGTGTTCCTGTATTGCATGCGTTTTTAGCCATGTAATTGTACTTTTAGTTACTTACAAATATTGTTTCCCCCACTGATGGCAAGCCTCATTAGTGTATTGGACTATTCCTCAAAAAAAACAAAAAAAAACAATAAGCGGTTGATTTTACCAGTGAGAAAGATTAGGGAAATGAAATGTGTTGACAATAACCAACAAGGGAATGGCTTATTAATTAGAATGCCTCATTAGACTGTTGTTTACAAGTGGGTACAAAGGCTCATGGGTTTTAGCCTGTGTTAAATCATTTCAGTTTTGAATCTTGGCAGAATGATAGAAGTTCTCCTCGACACTCTTGTTATTATAAATGTGTCTCAAATTGGTCATATTCTTTCTTAAATTTATATTATGCCCATATGCCTTTGCAATGACATTTCACATTTTGAAATAGGCTATATAAATGTAAAACGTCTTTTGAAGCACTGGTTCTGACTGCACTAGCCTTTGATCTGCCCGGCACCAGTGAGGATTGGAGCATCAGCACAGCTATTACCAACATGATTCTAACACGTTGGTAACTGTATACATGGACACTTTTTCATTGACAAGTTTCAGCTCTGACAATGCTATTCTCAGGCTAAAGGATTACTTAAAGCAGGCACTTGGCACAGAGAAAGGGGAAATTGGGTACTTAAAACTGCTATCTGATTTTTGCCACAAATTGCTGCTTTTACCATATACTCTTTAGAGGAAAGCACAAATTTTACTCATCTACAAAAAGTCTGGTATCCTTGCTTTACATTTGTGTTCATCAGACATGTTGAAGCAAACACATTATAATATAGATAACAACAAGCGTGATTATAGATTCTTTTAAGCACACAATGGACTGGCCAGGCAGCGGTCAATGCTGTATTCAGGATCGATTATTTCTCCAGATAAAACGTCTCTTAGGACCTAATGCATGCTCTCAGTATGACTCTGCGCTGCCTTCAGGCACAGAGGATGCAACAGTCCATTCATCAATTCTCCAACATTTCAGCTTTACCTTCTAAAAGAAAAGGCGTTTCGGTCATTTTAGTCCAACTTTTGAAAGTCTGTGTCTTTGTAGTGTGATTGCCGGTGGAACAGTGAATGCAGCGTGGGCCTTGCTGACCTGTGCAGGGCTGATGTGTGTGGTTTGTGTGGGATCAGGCCCAGCACACTGCAGGCTGTCTGTTAATGAAGCAGACTCTGGCTCCTGCCTCAGACACATGGGGTGTGGGCACAAACAAAGACCCACTCATGTTGATGTACTTTTATCAAGTTTCTATAAGATAATTCTGAATTCTGTACAGAAACTATAGAAACAAAGAACTGGTGCGAGGCTTAGGGTTTTATGCCAACTTTTACAAACATTTGAAAGAGCAGCTTATCTTTATCGTGTATTTTTATCATGTCTTGGTTCACAGATATCCAGCTTACAACCTTTAAAATAAATTGTGTGAAGCACCGTATCACTTAAATGAAAAATAGTCTTGAAGAATGCACAGAGCTTGTTGATTGGACAATTCTTCGTGGATTGGACAAGCATTCCGATTGGGTTTATGAGGTCTCAGAAACTTAGAGTGACCACAAAACAACAATCAAAAGGCCACACCAGAAAAATGGTTTTGTTGAAGGATTACGGCGTATAAAGTTCAGGAATGGAGTGAAAAGTTGTTTTTGACACAAGATATTGACAAGAACCTGGTCCAGAGTGAGTCAGGGTTCACAGTGAGGACAGGACTGTGGAGGGCTATAGATTTGATTTGAAAAGGCTCATTCCTAATAGCAGGAGGCTCAGTGCCCACTGCCCAGTATTCTGACCTGATTCTGAGTTAGAACTGCAGCTCTGAAGTTGAACTGGCTCCTCATAGATGGCCCCTTTTCTTTTAAATTCTGCTCCAATAAACAAACTTGTGTTAAATAGAACAGTTGGACAGCAGTCCAGGAAAACCGGATAAGTAGCTTAGTCTGATTTACATTAGGTGCAGACTAGGAGAGGCATTCAACTGCGTGTGGTACCCTTCTTTAAGATACTCATAGTAGCTAAAGTCTATTCAAAGTCTATTCAAATATTCAAGGTTGGACAAAGACAATATTTAAGTTATTATTCCTATATCCAGTGTAACCAGTCTGTCACAATGTTTACATGCACGCCAGGAAAACCGGATAACTGGCTTAGTAAACAAGGAGAGGCATTCAACTGCATGAGAAAAGAAACTGGCTTAGTAAACAAGGAGAGGCATTCAACTGCATGAGAAAAGAAACAGATTTATAACACGTCTAATATTTTCCTATCTATGCCTGCCTAAAATGAGGATATATGTATGATTTTTTTTTTTTTTATAGCTGCAAAGTTTTAGTTCTATGGCTAAATTACTAAACACATCTGACTAGAACAAAGCCAACGCCAACCTCAACCTGCTTCCTTTGCCTCTCAACCAATCACATCTAAAATATTTTAAACTCTTAATCTCTTCTCAATCTCCACTGCAACACCAAAACATCATCTCTCTCAATCTCTCCTCCATCTCCTCCTCTTTCAGAACTGCTCATAACATCTAATTTAAGTCCCCTGGTTGAATTGATTGTTATTAGGAAGTACATACTGTATTTAGTGTGTACAAATCCTAGTATTGCAGTTGCTCATTAAAATCCAGTATCTCTCACTCACTCTGGATCCTGTCATGATAAAAAGAGTCCGAGTGGGCCGAAGCTTGGACACAGCACATTTGCAGATAATTGGAGAAAATAAACACAGGGAAGTATTGTTCAAGGAGGCCATTATCAGCCCTGCTTTATGTGGGAAGGTATCTTGTATTTTCTCAGTTCTCTTTTTGAGCAAAACTCTAAATGGAAAATCAACTTTTTGGATGTTTCTAACGTTGTATAACATTATAACGTTGTTCCCTCATGAAAAACATACCCAGAGAGGTTTTAAATGAAATCCATGCACGTCTGATTATTTTGCAATTTCTCCTGGGCCCTATTTGAACCCTCCCTACAGTTAGCAGTACAAGCCTGCCCAAGACTCATCCCATGGCGATTTCTTCCACAGATATCATAAATAAATAAACAAAACAACTGAAACTGCAACTTGATAAACCGGATGCGATGTGCAGTAGTTTCATTAACAGGATGCACTCTGATTGTGTTATTATAGCTCGCTGAAAGGGCAATCCAGACCAAGGGCAGATAAAATTGAACATGCTGATCTAAATATGTAATGTGTTGTCAATTAATACCCCACAGAATTGTGTTACCCCTCGTTATGATAGTCAAAGTAGCTTAAGTCTATTCAAAGTCTATTCTAATATTTAAGGTTAAATGGTTAGAATTATTTTAACACATATTTGCATTCATGTGGATTTAATTCGCTGCATGCTTTTTGTCACCTTGGGATAAGTATTTCCTTAAAATAATGTCTACAATTGGAAAACATACTTTGTAATTCTTCATAAACTACACCTCCCTCTGCTGCAGTAATGAGCAATGACAAAATAAACAAATCAAGCTCTTAGGCCACGTGGATGCTATGCTAATAGACCCATGTGCTAATTGTGAGCACAATTTGATCTCAGAATGAATCTGATGATGGTTTATGGACTTAAAAGCTGTGCAGGTGAACTGTGCAACATCATGTGACCCTTCTGAAAAATTATGCAGAAAGCAAATGTCAAGGTATGTGTAAACAACACACTGGTCTGTTTAAAATCTACAGAAACCTTAAGACAGAAATTGGTTCACCCAAAGGGCAAAACCCCGAGCCATAAACAAAGTAATGTGGCCTACTCCATTCAGTGCAGTGAGAGGATGTACCAACACTGGCACGAGAATTCCTCTGGACCCATGTCCATCGTACATCTCCATCTCAAAGCCACTAACCACTCAAGATGGTGAGATACAGATCTTAGCCAGAGAAATGAAATGGCTTGAGAGGGCAGTTAAAGAGGCAATTTTTGTTAGGAAAGACAATCCATCCTTGAACAGGAATGGAGCCCTTAGACATCACCTGTTCCCCATATATAACTCCATCCTCAGACCCAAAGCAAACAAAGGGAATGAAGAGAACAATAGAACTAGCCAGCAGGCCCATTAAGGCTAAAACTATAAACAACAGCTGTTTCAGTTTCAGTGTAATTAGTTCCTACCTTCAGATAAATATAAGGCCGTGTCCACCAGTGATCTGACCAGAACTGAAGCGGCTTGGATGAGCAACAAAACGTCTTCACTCCTACAACATTTTGTCCAGTTGACAGATTCAACTTTGCTTTTACAATGGATCAGACCTGGACGACTGAGGGATTACACAGACAACACACTGGTTTGTTAAAAAGAACATTTATTTGGAAATAATAATGGAAGATCAAAATTACCCTCTTTGCAGTGTGCAGGTGGATTTTTTAACTGTGACACAACAATCCAGGCAAAATAAAAATAGATCATTTTTGAGTGCTCACAGAAGATGACTTTGAATTAATGGATTAAAGAAACAATTAAGACAAATACAGCTCCAGGTATATTTTTGGCGAGGGCACAACATGTGTAAAAGCTAAAAAGTGTCAGTTTTGTCTATAGCAATACAAATATGCCAATTTGCTATTAAGCCTATTTTTCCTTAGACTTTCAGTGGATAAAGAGGGAGAAATAGTTGGCTTGTGATACAGCTGGTCTACTTGCAGAAAGACGAGAGAGAGTGCACCCATATGAATGACATGAAAAGTGATTGGTTGAGAGGCAAAAACAGCAATGCCAGAAACACGTCTTCATAAATAAATGTATGCATTGTAGTGATCATATTGTGAATATGTTTTGATATGTTTTTTCATGGACTTTTGTAATATGAAAGCAATCCTTGATGAAAGCAGCTTATGAATATTGAATGAAATGTTTCCCTGTGAACTGCAAATGCCCCTGAACTGTTTTAGGTCACAGGTCAAAAGTCACATTGGCATTCTACAGTGAGTGGGCAGTCCTTTGTTTGCTTTATCTAAATCAATATAATTCAGTTTGATCTGATGTGAGAGTATGACTGCAGGTCTCAACACCCACTGGTTAGCTTTCAGGGATCTGATAAACAAACAAGGTATATGCTACAACTTGCACACCAAACATTTTAAGACCTCAGGAAAAAACTCTGTTGGTTGTGAAAAATGTATACAATTGCACAGTTATTACAAAATGTTAATATGCAGTTTTGATATTCGGAGTATTTTTCAACACATTATTAATATTATGTATTTATTATTTGTTTATTCATCTTCTCAGTCCAATTTCTCCCTTGGGACAGACTGACATAAGTGAGGTCTGTGCCATTTGCTCATTACTCACTCGCAACATTCATACTAGGACAAATGGATGAAGTGTTTTGCCCAAGGACACGATGACAGTATGACAGCATGGATCCAAATGGGAATCAATGTGTTGACTTTTAGGACTGGTGAAAGAGCCCTCTAACCACTGATCCACTGCTCCCCATGCTCCGGGGCCTAAACATGGCCGCCTATTGACGTCCATGGGTCGTACTTAATAGCACATGTCGCAAGTTTAGCCTTTAGTAGCTGGGTACATCCGGTCCCATCGACCATGTGCGGTTGAGCAACCGTCCATGAGACTTCGCACAAGAGCAAGCAGAGCAACCAGGAAGGAGGCACGAGAATAATAAATGAATTATAAATGATAATGTTTATGGTTCCAAGAGCTTCTGACCCACGTTCTAAACCTGCGGCTCGTTCACATCGCTCACATGCTCGTTCATGTCATACCATGTGACCGCTCTAACCAATCAGTGCTTGAGCTTAGCTAGAGCCGACAATGAGCGCAGCCAAAGCTAAAGATTAAAAAGTGTTTTTAAGACACAAATGGATTTTGAGCTCAGAAAAAGTTTATGATCTGAAAATAGGTAAGAGTCGCTACAAAGCTGGACCTTTGTGAAAGCTGTAGGTGTCTTGTCAGCTGAACACGAGCAGTTCATGATTACATTTTGCTCTATGAGAAAAATCCTTTCTGGGCAGGATGGATTTTTTTTATTGTAGTACCAATGAGTGGCCACTAATCCATCTTGAGACATCTCTAAGCAAGCATTATCCTATCCAGTTATTTTAATAGATCCATGCGGCACAGAGGGGGGGAAAGTAATATGTTATTTTATGAGAAATGCCAAAAAGACCAAGAGGTAAAAAGAGATTTATGGATGCAGAGAATAACATGAAGTTGGTTGGTGTTAAGGAAGACGATGCCAGTGATTGGGTTACACAGCAGGAGGATTCAGTGTGCCAACTAAAGTACTTCTTCTAACTGGCTTAGTTTGATCTCAATTTAAAGTCCATAAACAGTTTAGTACAGTTATAAACGTTATGATGGTGATTTATTTGTGAACATACTGTGCCATGAAAGCAGAATAAAACATGCTCTCGCTCTCTTGTCCCTCTTTACCGCCGCAAAAGGAACGCACCTCACACTCAATTTATTCATGATGTTCCCAAGAAATGGCTGAGAATAAATCATGCCTGCTCCTCTGGCCCCTGTCCCCACGGTGCTCTGGAGTTTGGGATGGGAGCCATGGAATGAGTAGCTAAAGAAAGGAAGAGAGAGAGGGAGAAGGAAAGAGAAGATAATAATTTGAACTGCAGAGTGTAGGCCCTATTCTCATACATGTACAAATGGCATCAGTAGGCAGTAGTCCTATGCTATGGGGTTTGTCCCATTATGTAGATGCAGGTGCAGCCACAGTCATGCAAAGTTAATTTAATACAGTGGATTTCTATATCTACTGGGCACTTAAAGGCACTGTTTACCCATTCACACTTGCAAACACTCGCATAACCATCCACAGCTAATACAAATACTAGTGAATATGTATATAGTATGTGTTGAAGTGTCCTGCTTGAAGACTCAAAGACAGTATGCATTACCAGTCGTCAATGCAAATATCTTTTCAGTTATTGTGTTGCACTTGCAAAATGAACCATGCAACTCCAGGGCATGTTTATTGTAGCCTCTTTCACTTGGTTCATTGAATAAACATTTTCCATTAACATATTGTATAAAATGTGATGTTTTTATTTAAAGGGCCTGTACCTAATTCTTCCAGTTGAGGACAATGAGTTAGAACAGAATAATTTGTGAATAAAAATGACACCAAACGTTATTGCCTTTTCATTTAAAAATACATTTTGTTAGATGAGAACTATACAGGGACAGACAATTATATCCAATTAGAGAATTAGTTGGATGAGAACAGTTTGTAAACAACTGTTTGTGACTATCCCAGGCAGTTCTTTTCTGTCTTGATTCAAAGAAGGGACTAAGTGTATCACTTCCTCCTTATTGTTTTTAAAAATCCAGCAACAGGCCCTTTACGCCGGCCAAAGGTAATTACACATTTTGCCCAAAGACACCACATGTTTATACATGGCCAATAGTGAATCAATGTTCTCTTCATGTCAGTCTGTCAAGATCCCAATCTGTCCTGTCTTTTTTGTGCTGTTTACCCCTCCCTTCTGTGTCAGAGCCTGGAGCTGGGCGGAGATTCTGGCTCCTCCCATGCATACCTGCAACCCACCCTGTTAATCAAGCTGCACCTGGGGAGGGCAAAGGGACCCAGGACCTGACACTCAGCCCCAGATCGTCCGCGTATCCACTGTGGTACAGCTCTGCTTGGCTCAATCTCATAATTTGCGTTTGTTACCTTTTTCTGAGTTGGATGTTTGTTGCTGCTCGTCAGATCCCGCTCCCTGGACCTGCTCAGCTCCTCTGCCTCTGACCCAGCCTTCCACAACCGGTACGACCCTCACACCCTCCGACTCAGTTCACTTCGACCTGTACAGATTACCTCGCCTCTGACCCCGCTGCCCACAATCCG
Source organism: Periophthalmus magnuspinnatus (assembly GCF_009829125.3). Lineage (NCBI taxonomy): Eukaryota > Metazoa > Chordata > Actinopteri > Gobiiformes > Gobiidae > Periophthalmus > Periophthalmus magnuspinnatus. Next base: position 16,148,498 of record NC_047147.1, on the reverse strand, counting down.
TCCCTGCGATCCGTCTACCTTCATTTGCACATTTCAGTCTGTAAATAGAATTCTGTATTTTTGGTCCCCCTGTTAGTCATTACAACACAATCATATAAGCTTCTTAAAGAGCGTGTGATCTGGTGATTCAAATCTGGTGAGTCTTGTACCTTTCATGTACATTTTATTCATAGATCTATAAATATGCACATGATAAACTCCGTGGGCCACATCTGTTAGATTCATAAATAATAACAAAGATCTGCATGTTTTGTTCCATAATCTCTCCAACACACAACCACCAATCAGCTTCTTGCAGAAAACATTGTATCCACTTTCACTTCTTGGCCGTAATACCCAGGTTCTAAAGCATGCTAAATCAACCCCTCCCATCTCATCTATGTCATATTTTCTGTACAAACACATCGGCCTGTTCCATACCCAAGCCTCAACAACCCCCCTTCATCCCTGCGCTTTGGGGGGTTGACGTCACCGCTGCGTTGGGCTTGTAGGATTTCCTGGGAGATGCCGGTACTCTCTTCTAACAAGCTCAAAGGCGGAGCGCTGCCCAAGGCTCCCTCCAGGCTCCTGTGACTGAGGTCAGAGGAAAGCAACCAGCCTCACTAGTAAAGCAGAAGCAGGAACAATGCAATTCCAGGCCGGATAAAATCTTTGTGAAATGGAACTTTCGTACTGTGTGAAAATGCATCCCAACTCCCTGCTACATTTGTCAGTTTGTAGTGTTCACCATGCTAATTTCCTCTGGGACAAGGCGAGTGATATTTCGGCATATGCTAGACAGTTTTTGCTATTTAAAACCTCCCAGCGTGGGGAAAGCGCTGACTAATAGAACTATAGCAGTAGGGAGTTGGAGGCATTACCCGGGTGGGGAGGTGTGAGTGTTGAGGCTAAAGGAGCTTTCTGTATCATCACCAGTAATCGCAGGAGTTGCAGTTGAGATGGAGTCTGGACTTTGTGCATGTGAATCTGGTGAAAACCTGCTCTGATGATGCAAAGTTTGGATAGTTTACGCTCCCTGCAAAAAACACCAGCAACTTTTCAGGCTGCTGCAAACGTATACTGCATAAAGAAGTGGACTAATTGAGTGTGAAATCACCCATAGTGTCAATCTCCAGTCAAATGAAGGAGTTATAGGGGCAAATTTGGAGACGAGTTCCAGGTTTGGAATTTTAAACTTGAGTATCGTCACGGAAGATCCAATTTGGAGCGAAGCTGTTGAAGGTAGCGCCCCTTCCCGCCTGCACCACTGGTTTGGAAGGGGGAAGAAGAAGGGAAGGGAAAGAAGGCAGCTGATTTGTCTTTTTTTAATGTTCATATCTTGAGTTACGGACACAATAGCGAAATCAAAAGACCAGGATCATGCAGAGTGGGTTAATACAAACATTTTAAGACCAAAATGACAAGGCTCACTGCAGCAGTTAGAGAGAGCTGCGACTGATTTCTAATGTAAAATGAATTGGAGTGGAGCCAGAAGCGTGCCCATGCTCACTTCCTATTTGGAACGTGACGGCTAGCAGGTTAACTATGTCCATTTATATATACAATCTTTGGCTGCGAAACTAAAACTGGTTACTGGTGACATATGAAGTTTAATCACTTTTTCAACTTAAATGTCTTAGATTTTCACTGTCTGTTACTGTCAACCAGTCAGAGCTGATCTCTTAACCAATCTCTTCTTCAGCTATTTCATTAAAATGTCCTCATCGTAGCAGCAAAACTATGAGCCTCCTCAACCTCCGTCTCCTCATCTTCACCATCATTTCTTATGCATCTTCGTGCCACAGCCTTGTTATCTATAATTCAATAAACTATTCACTCATTTGTCTCCGTCTCCGTTGATGAATAGTCTTGGGGCAGTATGAACGAGGCAGGGGAGCCTTCGTCATCTCTATTGTTCTTCTGGGCAGTGTGTGCTGAATATGATTACTGAAGCTCTAGTACTATTGAATTATGACAAATGGAACGGAGTGAGAAAGATAATATTCATTGTCTATCCCAGCAGTGAGAATAATTTGTTTTGTGGCTTTTTAAAACATTCTCTGCACAGTACAAACATTATTTAAAAATATATGAAAATGGTAGTAAATATCTTTTTTCTTTTTTTTTTTTTATTCATGAAGTTCTATCAAAGAAGTTAGTGGTGAACTAGTGAATTTCAGTAAACTATAAAACATTTAAATAACAGTGAACACATTGGTGAACACTCAGGTGAGATCGTTATTCTGCTTAAATCACTCAAAATACAACTCAGGGGGAAAAAAAAAAAGATTTGGCTAATGACTAAGTGTCAAAACCAGACTTAAAGAGACTTATCCATGCACTTGTCTCCAGTAGGTTAAGCTACAGTCACGGCCTGCTCATTGGACTCTCCAAACGAGAGTTAAAACAGCTGCAGTACATCCAGAACGCTGCTGCTCAGGTACTGACAAGAACCAGGAAGTACAAGAACATACGTCCTGTGCTCAGGTCTCTGCACTGGCTCCTGTGGCTCAGAGAATAGAATTTAAAGCAGCTCGTGAACAAGTCTCTCCATGGACCAGCACTAAAGTACATCTCCAACATGTTAGTGCCATATGAACCATCTCGCACTCTGAGAACTTCAGGGACCGGCCTCCTGCTGGTGCTCGGAGTTAGGACTAAACATGGGGAATCAGCGTTTCAGTTTTATGCAGCTAAAACCTGGAACAGTCTTCCTGAAGATGTGAGACAGGACTCTACTTTGACAATGTTTAAATCTAGGGTCAAAACAGTTCTGTTTATCTGTGCATATGACTGAAAGGTTTTTATTCTGTACTTTGCGCCTTTAATGTTAATTTTAAGATGATTATTTGTAATTATTTATGTTTTGATTTGCTGTATTGTGATTTTAATGTCTTTCTTATTCTGTGAAGCACTTTGAATTACTGTGTGTACGAACTGTGCTACACAAATAAACTTTGCTTGCCTAATGACTAAGCAAAACAATAACCTAGAGTTACTTTTATGAGATTAACCTAGTAAATTTCATAAAAGTAACTCTTGTATATGTCTCCAGTAATGTTGTTTTGTAGCAGTACTGAAACCTCAGTTCATCCCACACTCCCAAAGCTTAGAACTAAAGTGAAAGTGCTCTCAGGCAGTGCTCATAGTCTACTTGACATTATTTGGACGAGACAGGCCACAGTTAAAGTGCACTTGTGTCAATTTAAATGAGGAACATTTCCCTGTGGCAACAAAAATAGTATACTTTTATCATCTCATAAAAAATAGCAGCACTAAAAAAGAAAATAAAAAGAAAATACAGAAGTAGTTCATTTAAAAGGAGCATCTACCCATTTTTCTTTTATGAGCATTCATCATAATAGCACTGTTCCCTCACCAAACATGAATCTGCAGGAGTTGTTGTATTTTGCTTCATTCACATTTGTTTGATGAAGTCTACTCCCCTGAGCTGTCAAAAACATTTTTCCAGGATTGTTACATCATAGGTAGAAACTCTGTTAGCATTTCTCTCATAAAATCTAATTCATTACTACATTTTGCTTACATCAACAAGTCTGGACATGATCCTTAATTAGTTCAGATTAGTTTTTTCCTCTGGTAATCCCCTCTACTGCCAGTAGATGAAGCTTTTGTGACCCCCAACCCTTGGGACAAAGGATGGAAATTAGTCTTTGGCTATAATCCGGTTTGTTTACATTCATGTTATATCGTGTTTGATTGTCCCAATCAAATAAATGAATAAATAGGGAAAGAAAGAAAGCCCCAGATTTCAGTATGGGGAAGATAAAAAAAATGTCTGGTTCAAAGGTCCCAAGAGCAGGTTTAAAGGCAAGTAACTAAATAATGCATATATATGTTCTTTAAACTGTTTGCACTGGTAAGTAACACTTTCCTAGGCTCTTCATTATATACCTCAACAAGTTTATAAGCGGGTTTCAAAACTTTTAACAGCTCTCTTCCAGGTTTGGTCTCATTTTGACCCTTGTACAATATACATGATACAAACTGGTATTGGTTTTAGAGGCTGATGGTTTTACTGCATCGGTGGTTGGATGCACTGACTGAAACAGCAATAGGAAGGGAGTGAGAATACATTTATGGCGTTTGTATGACATGAGAGTTGATTGGTTAAGAAGGAGAGACTCTGATTGGGTGACAGTAACAGGATGGGAGTTATAGTTGATTTAACGTATGTATTGAAATGTTCCATGTTCTGGTTTACTATTCTATTCTGGTCACACATGTTTTCAGATGGTGATACATGAACAGCTCATAAATAACTCCACATTTCCATAAGTGTGTGTATGAGCAGGAGCTTGTCTTACACCGCTCCAGACTGTGTCTCATATCCATCTGACAAGGCCAGTGACTGAGCCAGTATGAATATTTAAACATGAAATTTAGTGCATTATCTCGCCACATGCCCGGAAATGTCTCAGACTCAATACATCTGTAGCGTCCTATTCTACAGGACTTTGCTACTTGAAAGATATCAGAACCAAATTGTGTAATAAAAGAAGATATATTGAAAACTGTTAGAACTTTTTCATTTAAATTGTTCAACACAGACTTTTCCTGGATGTATGCTGTAGTTTGATCCTATCTTTCTCATGCCCATAGAACTGCTTTTCTATTTTCTGCAAGAATTTGTTACAATAAAACAGCCCCATCTCAAAGGATAAAAGTGGCCCCAAAGTTAATAAGATAGTTTACTAAGCACTAAGTTAGTTACAAGTCAGATCTGTGGAGAGGTCAACCAGTTCACAGTACGTACATTTTTCAAAGTAATTTTGATCATGAAAAAACAGTTGTAACTGAATAAACGCAAGATAGTTCAGTTTAATGCCATACAGTGGAACAGTCCAGACTCCCTATCAGAAAAGTTACATAGTGCATATTTAAAGTCAACACTTGTACCAGAAATTTCAGTGTATGAAGACTTTAGTGATGGATGACTGAAGACTGAAGTTGATGAAGAAGAGAAGAAGAGAGGCTAATGTAAATGTGGAGAGACAGGTCATGTAGAGTTAAACTTAGACAAACTGTAGTGATCCAAAGGGAAGTTACTTGGACCCACATTACTGTATAATAACATATAAGAATGACTTGATTAAATGAAAGGTAAAGATAGCGGGTTCTGATTGGCTCTGATTCTGAATGAGGTGGGAAAATTCAATTAACAAATGAACAAATGAACTAATACATGTAAGTTAGTAGTAGAGGTACATTTTATTTGCCTATCCAACTTCATTAAGCATTTGAACCCAGCATGAGAACTTTTTAAAGTAAGTTGTGCTGAATAGGCTATAATCATGATTCATACATGACCAATTAGTATTCCTCTGCACAGCCACTTTAGCCTGCAGCCTGCAAACCACCATGACAAAAACTCAAAATGCAAATCATATTCCCCACACTGAATTAGCATTGGCTTTTTGCACCATGATAGAGGAGACTCCCACATATACATGTGACCATTTTCCCATGAAGCACTGAGGAGCAGGGCTAATCTCTCCAATCACATCCCATTAAAAATACATGAGCATGAGTTCTAATGATGGTGGTGCATGCCTGTTGCGTGTGACAGACCTCTGCCAGAGCAGAGCCAACACCGGTGAATCAATTAAGACAAGTGCCAATGACGTCTCCATTATTAAACACGGAATAAGCACACGCAGATTTACTTACTCTATGTACTGTGAAATCAAATTAGCTTGCGGGAGTGAGTGGCAGGAAAGGGAGTACAGTGCAGTAATATTAGAGCTATTTTGAATTTTAATGCAGTTGTCAACCTGATCGGAAAAGTTTACTACAGCCCTACAGTATATTTATATATATTTATAAATCTCTTAGTAATAGACAAAAAAACAAAACACAAAAAAAAGCAAAAAAAATACTGAAATACATCTTTATGGTGACAGGGCTTGCATCTCTACAAACCTGACTCTTATTTGGTTTGGAGAAATGTTGTTCTTGACTATATTCCACAGTATGTGACATAAAAGTGTAGGTTTAACTTTCTATTCCCATGGAGGTGACGTGGCACCTGCAGAAAGTTACAAAGAGTTTGCTGAAAGCAAAAGGAACAGACTGTGATTGGCTGAAAGTAGCACGGGATGGTATGAAATTTTCATAGAATGAAAACCAGTTTAAAATGTATTTGTGTATTTTAAAACGATTAGCAAAAATGTGGGGGCTTTCATCTAAAACAGTTTGTATGCTCCTTGTTTACGCATTACTTCACTTTGCAGATAATTAGAGAAACAGAATTTAGTGCTTACCTCATTGATTCTGCAGAACTTCCCAGTGTTTTTCGATTCTATGTGATCTATTTTTCCTTTTTTGTATTCCTAGTAAGCACCATATTTGTTTTGATATGGACAGAGCATGGTTTTCCCTGACTGGCTAATCCACCTGTCAATCACACCCATCTGCCCATCTCAAGATTCAGCAGTGACCAGACTCACATCTTTGTAAAGTAATGGAGAAGTGTGTATTCTGTATCTGAGGCAAAAAAAACGGCAGTTTTCCAAGTAGACATAAAATAATGGTCGATCTTTTCTTGCTCCTACTGCCCAACCCTAAAAACAGGTTTGTCTCTGTCTTGTGAAACACTCCACACCGTAGTACAGGCCCTAGAGCTGGAAGAATAAGATGAATGATTCAGAGAGTTTTGTTCGTGCTGTAGCTGGATTGTAAACTCCACACGTGTTACAATCATGTGGTGACCTTTACGCCACCTTAGCTCTGAGGAAAACGTATATGTCACATGTGCAGAAGGAGCATGCACTCTCTTATACTCAACTGGACCCTGCACTTTTTCTGTGGACTAAATGAAAGAGGAATATACATGTAATCCATCACGCTGCACTACACTGAGGCATGATCTGGACCAGGGACATTTCACCGCATCTGATCATTTTTCAACATGGGTTTGTGAGGGAACAGTGTACAACAGGGAACAAAGTACTGCATCCTAGCAACAAAAACTGGTCACTCAATAAAATTAAAACTTTTATTTGTATTAATGTTTCAGAGGATTTCTTATTGCTATTAGCTTTTTATGAGATAAGAAAACCTTGAACACATAGAGTAGACGTGAAAGGATGTTAAAAGCAGGCAGGGGCGTGTGAGAAAAACAATCTGTCCTGTTGATCGATCACAATTTTGCATTTCATTTTTATTTTAGAAAGAAAATGGCATTCTGTTTGAATTTCCTGACCTTTAGCAAGACAGACTTTTAATCATTGGTAGCAGTATAATAGTAAAGTATAATTATAAAGCCACAGTCGTTTTACAGAGGACTGGCTAATCTCTTCATTATAAAGGCCCAAGCTGATGAGCCATACACTGCCATACAAAACAGTATTAGAAAATATCAAAGACAATTATTAGATGAGATAAATGCTTTAAAAAAGTTAAAAAAAACAAACAAAACAAAACAAAACATTGCGACTTGGAAATTATGAGGATATTTTAGAGTTAGAAAATCCAACATGGCTGCTCCCTATGTTCCTTGAAAAATGAAAACATGATTTTTACTTTACTTTTAAACCTTGTGTTGAATGCTCTGTGTCCTAAGCATTGAGGTAAACTTGTTTCTCTGTAAGAATGACACAAACTTATTTTAAGATGTCTTCACTAGAACCAGCTGCTTCAGTCACATGATACTGGTATTCCTTATCTTGTAATACAGCTTTTTAGTGACTGCAAGCATCTGTTAGTGACATATTTTACCTCTCTGTGAACAGCTAACTATACATCACTTTATGACCTTGTACAGACAGTATGTAAAATGAGTTAAATCCTCATAAGACCTGCCTTCTATAGATAGTACCTTTATGGGGCTTTAAGTACTGGAAAACTCCCCTGAAACACAATGCATGTGCCTGCTGTCTGTAACTTCTTTCATCTGATCAGATAAACTTCTTTCAACTCTCTACCTGGTCTGCAATCTCTTCCTTCACAGTTAAAAAATTAAAAACTGACAGTTAAAATATTAATAGTACTTAGTTGCTCCCTACCGCCCTCAGCCGTTGAGCCGCGACAGATATAAATGCGCTATAATGCTCTGTTTTGCTAATGTTGCTGAAGTGTACGCGGAGCTAATGCCAACAAAAGATGAAATCACAGTCAAACATTACTTTATAAACTGTGTAATAATAATGTCTGGGTTACTAAATAACATTTTGTCTGATTTGGCCACTCTCTTAGTTTTCGTTACCCAATTGAGTCTTTTTCCGACGTCGCAACTGGAATGTGAATCCGATGTTTAAGATGGCATAATTCCAAGTTCCGACCTCCAAATGTGACTGAAGTGCCGTATCAACCCCAACTCTAAAATTAAATGAAGGATATGGAAGAAACAAAACAAAAATATTTATAATTATGTGAATCCAACTCAAAATGTCACATCCGCTTTCATTCTAAACGGAGGCATCCAGTTGTCAATGCTTTCATAAAATCTTTTAGCATTTGTGAATGAAATATTTCTGGGATGAGCTGAGGGGGTAAGATAAATTCTAACCAGCTCCATGCTTAAGATGTTTGACATTTTACCTTTTAAATGCTACCACCATCCTCACACGCCTGTCTGCTTTTCATCTGTTCTGCACAAACCAAAGCACGGATCTGTCTCTCCTCCATTGCCAGCTGTCCAAAAGCGGCCTCATCCTCTTTGAATGCCCTGATGTGTTTTTGGCAGATTCTGGCTCCAACTCAAGGTTCACCTCAAGCCCAACCGAACAGACTGACATCATCCACACATCCATCTGAGCTGCAGCGTCAAACCGAGCTGGCACTATTTGTATTCTCCTTCAGTTAAATGTTTATCCGAACAAAGGCACTTTCATGATTAATAAATAAAGTTTGGCAAATTCCGGCATTTAGAGACATCAGGATGTATAGAGGTGTTAAGGGATGTTGTCACTTCCAGGTTCAACCAGAAACGTCACAGCTGATTTCTAGCTTTGTGTTTAGCGTTCAAAAGTGTATGTTTAACCGTAAATGTATCAAATATGTAATTAATGTTGTAATAATCTAGCATAACATAGGATTACCAGTGTGTTTCTCACTAACTGCCAGTCACCGTTAACACAATCTTAGCCTGGCGTTTTACCTCAGCCTCTCTCATACACTTTCATTACCATCCATGCTTCATCCATGATCCATGCTTATAATCTTCTTAGCTTAAACAATGGAAGAAGAGATTGCTCTTTTACAATTAGGTGATGGACCTGGAAATTACATCACACTTCACAACTTTATTGATACTTTGCAGCCGAGGTAATCACCATTCCCTGGGGAATGAAGCTAACTTGAGGCACTGATCTGTCTGAAGCTCTGTTACTAAAGTTACACTTTAATCTGAGCTTTGTTTTAACACAATCTGACAACAAAGAATTTACTTAATAGGAATTACAACCAGTGAGTTAAACAAATCCTTCTAAAGAACATTTCAGTCACAAGACAGGTAGCATTAACTACCAGTTTTCAGTTAGTCACCCTCACCTTTTTTGGGTGAAAATCAAACACCTAAAAGGGACCGTGCATGCTTGTATTTGTTGTTTAAATTCATAAAAATAAAAAAATAAAGTGACTTTTCAAACTAACTTAAGTTATTTGGCAGTGTTTTCTAATGTGTGCATTGTGTCATGGTCACTGCTGAACATTCCTCCATAGACATACATGCAGTACCCCCCAGACTGATGTCTCAAGAGACAGTTTTTCTCATTGACTGTGCTTTCAACATTGTGCTTTGCCATGAAATATCCAAAATGTACAAATGTTGAACCTGATCATTTTGATTGTTGACTAAACCCAAGAATACATTTAATCGAAGCAGAAATCTATATATTTTTTAATTTTAGCAGCTCCCCGTCTGTATTAAAGGTCCTGTATTACACAAAATTGTAAGCTTTAAGCCATGTTATAATGTTGTTATCTCCTCAAAAATATACCCGGAGTTGTGTTTTGTTTCATTCACATATGTTTGAGTAACAATTTATTATTTGTTTGTACATCTCCAAAGATGAAATGCTCTGTTCCACCTGGTGACGTCATGAAGCAGTAGTTTTCAAGTTAATGGCTACCTTTTACCTTTAGTTCAGAAGAGACTGGCAATTCCAGGGATGAAATCATCCAAATAATTCAAGTTAAGATGTATGGAGTTTAAAAATACAGTGGAGCACTTTTTGTATTACCACATGACAGAGCCTCAGTCTAAATATGCAGGATTTGTGTGTTAAATGTGTGAATAAAACACAACTCCAGGTATGTTTTTGATTGACATTATAACAGAGATGAGCAAATAGTTTAACATAAGGCCTTGTAGATGTCATCTTAAACCCAACAATTATAGAGGCAAGTGTGAGAGGCAGACGGGTGAGGAGGCTAATGTTTTTACTGCCACGGAGACATCGCAAGAAGAGGAAAGGCACTGATATTTTTCTCTGTGACTTGCAAAAGGAGAGGACTGTGAGTGTCTAGCAGCTACAGATGAGTGAGAAGCCTTTATTATATTTATCACTTCCAAAGTTTGATGCTTCTTTGTAAAAGTACAGTTGAATAGGTGGAGGGGCAGTGCTAGGTTGACAGGCTGCGTCAGCTCGGTGTGGGTTGAGGTCAGACCAAATCAATGTCATATTCACTACGACTAAAATAAATCTGAATGAACACTTATATTTGTGATGAGAGGAAGCGGTTTTGAACTCCGTGGGTGTTTCTGTATTCACATTGACAAAGGAAAAAACTGGATTGGTTGATTTAGCGATGATGTTTGTGTGTGTGTGTATTTTTTTAACTTGGTGTGTCTCTAAAGGATAAGCTGCAGATAAGCGTTCCCCCACAGTGTCATGGTGAATCTGATGAAGTACCACTCTGGCAGATTAAACTCACATTAAGACTTTATGTCCTTATTACACATTATTACAGATCAGATACGAGAGCTCTCCGCGGTCTACAGATAAAACACAACTACGTGCTCTTTCATAGGATTTAATGACACACAGTTAAAGTTAAATATTGGGGTCAAGACATTGATGTTTCTTTGCTTTATGTTGAGTCACTCTCCCCTGGCTGTTTCATATTCAGGATCTTTCTGCAATAATGCCCCGGTCCTAGTTCACCAGACCTTCCAATGATGGAGCACTGTTCATTTCCTGTTTGTGTGGGACGTACGGGTGTCACCTGAGCTCACCTCCTCAAACACAAGCACAGCCCCATGTCACCTCCTTCTGCTTTGTTTGTTGTGAAAGCAACCTGCAGTGTCATTCTAACGGGTAAGGCATGTACGCTCAAATATCCCTGCATCATTCAGAGAGGAGCTGATACGATCTCTCACCTCTGATTACAGCATTTAGTGGTTCTTTTGATGGAGCAGGGGTTTGGCGCAAGACTCCAGACTAATGAGAAAGAGGAAAAGAGATGCTGGCCAGGCTGGGTGTCATTTCAAAACACCTTTAGACACTTTCACATATACAGTATCCACACAGAGACTACAGGTTAATGCAATACATCTCACAGTCTATTTACCATTTCTTCAATAGTAGCTGATACACTGTGAATGCTACATCTATTTTTATTGCACACTTTGCATTCTGCCAGCGGTTTTCCTCAGCTGACTTCACTTCTATAAAATTGTACTTCTGCACATTCTCCAGTTCAATCAGCAAATCTATTAGAATGACTCAGAGCCAGGTCAGTCTGCGTTGTTATTGACTCGGATCTGTTTCAGAGGCTGGGGTTAAACACAGCATTACCTCAGGCAGGTTCTGAGACAGACCAAAACGTAACTTCTAAAATGTAGAGCTGTGGAAGATCTATGTCCTATTGACCTGTGCCGACGTGTAAAAACTGTACAAGAGAAAGACTTAGATTAGCGACGTCTGTGTAATCTCTCAGTCGTTCAGGTCTGATCTATAGCAAAAGATGAATTTAGATTAGCAACCAACATTAGCCAGAAAGTTAGACCTATTCTAACGTCTTCTCTTTACACTAAATGACCTATCGCCTGGAGGGGGCTGGGTTGTTTTGTAAATGAACGGTCCAAATGTCACAGGCGTTTCAGAACCAACAGTAGATATAGTTAGTTGTCAAAGTGTATGCACATATTAGTTCTCTCTCATTCCCTTGTGAGGTTCTTCATGGCCCTGTAGGATGCTTGTATCTTGTATCCTGTATGCCTGTATCCAAAAGCCCACACTGATTGGCAGGAATGACAGGATGATTCATATCAGGATCTGAATTGTTCCCACACGCACACACAACCAGTAGGAGAACTTCAAACAGCTCTGTAATGCAGCTCTGTTTCAAGACTTTAAATCAAACCAGTGTAACAGGGTCCACACTTTCTTTTTAATTTAGAGAGATCTCGACATCTTCAGATTGGCTGCTGCAGGGCAAAATGACAAAATGAGATGTTGTCAGTTTCAAACCTCTTTGTTAAAACTCAGAAGGCAACTCAACTTATAAAAGTGTCTGACGACGGAAACTAAGGATACCATCTGCTCATATCTTGTTCTGCTACTTTGCTTTTGTACTGAATTTAAAGCGGGGATTAACACTTAAACTCCACCCATAACCGTATTTCAAATAGAGCTGCTGATTTGGGCAGTACCTGGAGGACTAAAGGGTGAGAGGAGGAGAGGCGTGGGTCTGTCGTGATGTCACCAACTACTGGAAATGGTGGAGGCCACTGAAGGCAGCACACACTTACATTTAGGCTCGGAAAAGTGGATTTAGTGTTTAGTTCCTCTTTAAATACTTCCGCTGTACAATGTTCAGGATTATATTTTGCATGAAGGGGTGCAAGATTGTTGATAAAATAAAAAAAAGACTTGTTTGACAGATGCAGGTGTGTGGAAAACTTTATAGCCAGCGCTGACAGAACATCCCCAAACCATTTATGCGGAGAAGGCAAAGAAAATGTGGAAGAAAGGAAATCACTGTCAGGTGCAAAACGGTATATCCCGAATGTAGACATGACTTGAATGCATAAGAGGCAGTGAGATTGAGGGTGCTCTGAAGGAAACAGGGTAAGGAGACAGGGTGCACTGAAGGAGACAGGGTAAGGAGGCAGGGTACGCTGAAGGAGACAGAGTACACTGAAAGAGACAGAGTACACTGAAGGAGACAGGGTGCTCTAAAGCAGTGGTCCCCAACCACCGGGCCATGGACCGGTACCGGTCCGTGGATCAATTGGTACCGGGCCACCGGCCGTCCAAGAAATAATTAATTATTTCCGTTGTATTTTTTATCTAAGTCTGAACAATCGTTTATTTTGAAAAATCTTTTATTTTGAAACATGACCGGATTCTCTCAGTTACATTTCCGTCACTTGAGCGCCGACAACTTAACCCACAAATTAGCAAAATGAGTAAAAAACAGTTGCCTTTGGAAAGTTTCTTTTCGAAGGGGAAAAGGCCCAGTGAAGAGACAGAAAAAGAGCCAACTTCCAAGTAAAAGAAAGCTTTTAACAGACATAAACCAGGAGTTCTACTTGAACTATGGATTTATCACGACAGGTGATTCCCACAGACCAAGCCCGCTCTGCATAATATACGGCGACCAGCTCTGTAATGAGGCAATGAAGCCTTCAAAACTGCTCCGCCACTTGGAGAGGCGTTGGCCGGTCCGTGGTGATAAAAAGGTTGGGGACCACTGCTCTAAAGGAGACAGGATACACTGAAAGAGACAGAATACATTGAAGGAGACAGAGTACACTGAAAGAGACAGAATACACTGAAGGAGACAGGGTGCTCTAAAGGAGGCAGGGTACACTGAAGGAGACATAGTACACTGAAGGAGACAGGGTGCTCTAAAGGAGGCAGGGTACACTGAAGGAGACATAGTACACTGAAAGAGACAGAATACACTGAAGGAGACAGGGTGCTCTAAAGGAGGCAGGGTACACTGAAGGAGACATAGTACACTGAAAGAGACAGAATACACTGAAGGAGACAGGGTGCTCTAAAGGAGGCAGGGTACACTGAAGGAGACATAGTACACTGAAAGAGACAGAATACACTGAAGGAGACAGGGTGCTCTAAAGGAGGCAGGGTACACTGAAGGAGACATAGTACACTGAAGGAGACAGGGTGCTCTGAAGGAGGAAACTTTCATTATTATTAGGGAAACCTTTATTGATCCAATTTAGGTTACATTTTCAGTATGACTTCCTCTGTCACTTGGGACAAAGTAGGTAATGACTTTATGTTAGTAATGCTGTTCTAAACCATATGTCAGACCTGACACATCTTAGTATAATGATAACTACTATAATGCTCAGGTGTGATGAAGCACACCCTCACTCTGCAGTCTTCCAGTGCAATTACACAGCAGTTAAAGGACATATATGGAACATTTGGCTGAGTTGCGCTCTAATGTTTATGGTAACAGTAAATGAACGTGCTTGTTTCTTGCAGGCTGAGTTATGCAGTCATTTGCATAAGACCCGTGCAGAGCCTCTGTTTGTACTTGTTTGCCTGAGTCTGTCTGCTGCACTATAGGCCTGTGCATATGTGTCATGGTCTCCTGCTAAATGCTAACAGGCACCTGTGATGAAGAAGAGTCTGCTGGAACAACAGCTTGTAATAGAGAGAGAGAGCGTGTGTGTGCGCCACTGGGGGGGTGACACCCCCATTACCCTGACGAGCGGAGCGAGGCCCGGCTGTGTCAGCATGATGGTACTGCTGCCAGCGACAGGCCGCCACAAACACCCTCATGCAGAGAGGGAAGTGTGTGATGCAAATGTGTTCTGAGAAATACAAAAGACATGCATGAAGAGAAGGTGCAGGGTTTAATGGAAAACAAAAATCATAAAAGACTTTTATAACACTCTGTGCACACTGTCTGGTGAGACTGATAATCTCATAATCAGTTCTGTTCAGGACATTTTAAGTATTGTGCAACTTTTAGATTTAGCATTTTTTATACATCTTATCTGAGTACTGAATTTTGTAAAGTTTGATGTAAAGCCTGTCTCTGCATTAGTCTGTCTTTCCTCTTGGGGGTGAATGTTCCTTTATTTTACAAAGCTGTTCGCTTTATTGGTTGGCTTTATTGTCACTTTATTGTCACTGCAGTGAATGTTTCCAAACCACACTGTTCTCCACGGACCAGTTCTGCTCCTACAACAGCCTGAAACAAATCTGGAGACTGTCCTTGGAAACTCCACTTTGGCAACAGTTGGGTTTGGGGGTGAATATTGAACAGATTATTTTCATTGACAGAGCAGACATGTAATATTTATATTTTCCAAGACACAAACACATTTTAGATAATCAAGTGTGTCAACATAAGTCTAGTTAATTTGTGCTGTTTAGTGTCACTGTAAAAAGATGTGATTTTTAATATTTGTATGGACAGATGGAAAGTAGCAGTAGCTAATCATCATTTCTTCGGTAAGATTAATCAATTTGTGGACGGTCGCTGACAAACAACGAATAATGAAAGAACGAGAGAGTACATACTTCTCCAATACTTGAAGAAGATTTAACTCTGGTCACTGTAGTCCGTAAATGCAATCCATCCAGAGAGACAAAAAGATCACAGGGGACTGAGATGAGACAATTTTGATTTTGTTATAAATACTAAGTGACCAACAAGCTTCTTTGTTTCACATATTTTACTGAATCTAATCTGATTGGACGTCGTGTTTGGAGTTTGGCTTGAGCTGCGACGGAGGGAGTAGTGACCAGACTGATATATCTGTGTACAAAAAATACAGAGAGATAACATTCTGGCACCTGTAGCAGAAAGCTGAAACCTATGCTAGCATTTACCTACGCCTGTTTACCGTGAAAAATCTTACTGGGACTGGGACTCTCTTGTCTTATTAATAACACAAAATTGATTGCTTGTAATTTTAGACTTGCATTAGGACCCTTCATTACTTTATTCTCTTATGCTCTGGATGTGTCCCTAAGAGGCACGTGGACTTACACACCTCCATCAGAGCGTACTACATGTCCACAAGCTGTTTTCTTTTAATCACAGCTTGACATGGTGACGCTCAGTGGGCTGTGAAACCAGGGCCTGTCATGGGGAGTATATGCATGTGTACCCCAGTGAGCTATATAGGTGCTGACAAATGACTTCTGCCGAACTACTGGTGTACTCCATCACACGTGAGCAGCACCTACCAAAAGGAAAACCAGACTTCCATGATTCTGTTGGGAATACTGCATGCGTACTGTGTATAAACCATGCGGAAAAACAGCGACAGGCATGGTTTAGCAGTTCCTTGTTCATTTCTTTCTCATCAAGGTTTGTCCTTGAACATAAAAATCAATGCCGAACAATGTAGCTACATTGTACATACACGTGACATGAGTGGCAACAAGGACGGATCAACCACAATATAATAACTAATACATAACGCAGTTGCTGAGTGTACTGTACGGATCAGAAAGTGTTGTTAGCATTTAGCTGCCAAAGTTAATTTTATGAAATGCGATCAGTTCTTGTATGTTCTTGTCTGTGGGGGATAAACGTTTAGTTTTTTGCCCCTATAGAGTATAATGTAAAAGCAGCAGTTTGGGACAAAATCAGATCATTTCGTGCTGTCTAATACTTGGCCTGTCCATGTCATAGTAAAGGTCTTAAATATTTTAGTGCTACAGAGTGCCTTGAATTTTATCCTGAAAGCTGAGTAGATCTTCTGAGTAACAATCGGCAAGTCTACGGCATGTGTTTTATAAATATCTTATTGGCCTCATCATTATCGAGAACCTGCCGATCACTCCCTGAACCCACTGATGTACTCATTTTCTCAGTTTTCACTAGATCTATTTTACTGACAAAAAACTCAAAAGAAAGAGCTGAATTTTACCAAGGGATAGACTAATTGTGGGTGGTCCATTTCTGCTTCTGAAAATGGCGAAATGGCGTGTGCCCAAAAACGAACATGAGGAACAATTTAGATAGATTTAAAGAACGCAAGTTTATGCATTCTAGTTGATTTAATTCTCTTTTTAGGTCACCTCGGGATAAGTATTTCACATTTTCTAACTTAAAAGGTTTGCATTTGAAAAAAAACAACAAAACACTTTATAAACAACACCTGTTTCCAATGAGGTATTTAGGAGTTGGAGCTCCCTCTGCTGTCAGCAACGAGAATGAAAAATGGGGAAAAACAAATGAAGCTCATAAGTTACATTAATGCTATGGTAATAGAGCCAAGAGTTCACTGTGAACTCAATTTGACCAAGAATGAGTCCAGTGATGATTAAAGAAATTAAAATCTGGATGACTCCTGCACATTTATTTAGTTGTGATGCAGCAATACAGCCACAACTACTCAAATACCAACATCTACTCCTCCTTTCGCAGGTTGAAAATTGCTTTAATCACATAATTTTGCGGTTTTGCATTTAGTCACTCACACTTGGGTATTTCTCTTCCCTCTGAGGTCATGCTGTTTCATTAACGTTTTTGTTTTTTGCTGTTTAGACAAATGTAACCCCTTTTATTAAAAATTAATTGGTAAAAACAAAATTTTAATTAAATCCTGATTTTGCCGGATGTTTGTGTAGCTTTTGCAAGTCTTCAAAAATGTCAGCAATGTTGAGCTCCTCCTCTCCTCTGAAAGATGAAAGCATGATCGCACTCCTCAGCTGTTTTGTCAGCAGACTGAAGTGGGATGCTCTGACAGTTTTGGTGAATTAAACCATCTCAATATGTCGCCCATCATGAGGAACGCAATCAGCTACAGATTCAGGCTCTGCTCTCCACCAAACCACAAGAACAAGAGCTTCACTTTCACCCCACTCTCACAAGGCTCTTCATGTTCATGTACATCAATGAATCTACAAGGTGTCCCAGTGCACCAGCCATTTATTCATCTCTAAAGTGCCCCTTTAGATACAGTATATGTGACAGTTTTGGAGGGATTCTGACACCTGCTTGTTTCCATGGAGATGTTATTGCTTTGAATGTTCCACAACATGTCTTCAAACTTAATTATCAAGCTCTTATTCAGTTATTTTTTATTTTTTTTAAATACAGTGAATATGGTTGCCTTTCTACAGATCTGACCAGTGCAGTCGCAGAATTTTAATGCCATGTTGTGAAACATTCCAAGCAAAGCAGTAAAATAGGAGATTTCGCAGGTGGTGGTCAACAGAAAAGTTCCATAGAGCACCTTTATATCTCTACACAGTGTGTTATGACGGTTGATCAAAAAAGTGTGGACAAGGGAACTCAAAAATTAACAGGGTTGATTAACAAAAAGACAAAGGCCGGGAGCTGGGGGTTGGGTCAGAGGCTGAGGTGGTGTGCAGGCGTGGTTCTGGTCCAGAAAACATGAAAAGACAAACTAAGTGATAAAAAAAAAATAAAAAATGCAATGAGACGAGCTACACAAAAGCAGTTACAATACCACGATGGATAAAGTGAAAATCTGGCGAATGAGTCAAGTCTTTAACTGTGTCCCAGTTCAACAGCTGCACCCTTCGAAGGGCCCGGCTGACAAAGGGTGCTCCTCTGTATAGCCTCTGTAGAACGCAAAGGCCATGCGGAAATGGAACCGGCCTACTCCACGGATCGTACGACAACGGCTGTCTGTGCCTAGCAACCATGAGGGCTGCTTTTAATTCAAAACAGTTTCATGTAGCACTGTTGTAGGAGAGGCAAACCAGTACTTACATTTAAAAGTATATTCCGTAGCGGCCGCGGACTGCATTTTCTCCCGCAGAAGAAGTGAGGCACGGTGCATGATGAGATATAGAAGGGCGCAAAGTCTGCTCGGATGTACTCTTCGTTCACGGCCGATCCCCATGGAAATGCAGGGCACATTTGTTGGCCACATTTGTGAGGTACATGAAATGGGACAGGCCTTGTTGCGCTGGAAGTGTCATAAGTGCCCTTCAAATGCAGCCAACGAAGTGTGCAGCCACTGAATGGGGATACGGCTTTTGTACTGTAGAGGTTGTAACTTGATTGTCAATGGGCTGCAGGTGAGGAGTGAGTGGAAACCGTGAGGGTGTGCCCAGCTCCAGGCGCACAGACAAAGAATGGAGGGGGGAGACGGCACAGGGGAACACAGGCAAACTGACTGCACTTAAAAACATTAGTTGTTGTATTATTAAAAAAAACAACAACATGATTTCACTTACATAAAGATCAGTGTCTAAATAAGTGAATGCGAGGATGCCCCTTTATCAAAATAATATGAATAAGTCCATTACATACTGTACGTAGATTTTTATTTTACAATTATGAAATGTCCCATTTACATGTCCCATATTGATTTGAAACCTCTTTCTATTCATTAGTATAATCATAATACAGAAACGCTCCTCCACTTCAGACTTCTCATATGCTGTGCTCTGATTAGCCGCTAACACACCACAGCATATGTTCATCATGGCTGCCCTGATATTACATACTTGATGTTTATATAGGCCTATATTACGATATCACACCACAAATTTAGGTCATTATATTGTTGAATATTTTGATTTTTAAAAATAGTATGCAGTTATTGTATTACAAGCCTGTTTGCAATTGTTGTGATTTGGTGTGGGTTAAAAAAGTGAACCACCGCTTGTCATTCCACAACTTTGGCCTACTGTTCCACACACTTCAGCAATGTGTTGGTAAAGGATCTCATCAATTATTATATTTTAGGTCACTATACTACAGGGGACATTTCCTTTCCATGCTCTGTCAGCCTTCCCCAGAGACACCCTGTAATGAGCCCTTTTGCATAATTAATTACTATATTGTTATTGTCATTTTTTCATTTTTATCCCCTGGAATCATCCTCTGTAAAAGTGTTGAGTTTACATGAAAAGTCTATGGTGCACGTGTGTCTAGTCCGCTTTGCATGTCTGCCACGCATTTTCAAGCGTCAGAGTGGCACGAATCTGGCGTTGATGCGGTGAGTTTTGAGCATTCATGTGTTGGACATTCTGTGCAGACACCAGAGTTGAAATAGTTGAACTTTTGGCATTTAATGCTCAGTGCCAACCAATCAGAGACAAGGCTCCAGTAATGTAGCGACATCATTATCCAGAAAAAGAAGAAAGACATCAGCTACAAACTAATGGCAACTTAATTATGCTGGGCACACCCTAGGCTAGTCATAGACCCAGACACACCATTGCTGAGCAAATCGCCAATAAAATGGGGTTTATGTAATAAATACACTAAAGCCACTCTCTTGGCCTGGTCTGCCATTGTTCACAAAGGGACCAGGAAAATGAAGCACCCAAAGGCACTCACAAACCGCAATGGACATCCTGGTCGTGTTGGAGGCATCTGTCCTCAAATGCAAAGGTGTCCAACTAGATGCGTCCAACACGTTCTTGACTCTCCAGTGTGAATGCACCATAAGGAAGCAGTTGAAGAAATGGAAGTGACATTTGAGGATACCATCAAACGGGATTAAGGGGCATTTTGTCTTTACACACCTGCAACTTGTGACAGGCATGGTTGTCCATAAGGTTTCAAAAGGCAGAACTATGGAAGAAAAGGAGGCAGTAGAAACATTAACAAATTATTTATACACTTACTTAAACTAAACATATACACAAATTAAACACATCACATCAGTTAATGGGAAACAGGAGTAAAGTTGACTGTGTTGTATTGTAATTGTTAGAGGACATACACATTTTTGAGCTTTTAACAACTTTCTAAAGTTGTTACCTCATTAAAAACTTACTGAAAGTTGTATTTTGCTTCTTTTACTCTTCTGTCATTAATCCTACTTCCAGTGGTGGTGAATCTTTTGACAGATTCTGATGTCAAAGGTAGAAATCCCACTTTTAAGTCCATAAATCATCACCAGACTTGTTCTGAGCATTTCTAGGCCTAAATCGCCTCCATTGCAGTTGCATGCTTGTAAGTATGTCCTGATCATGTTCCTTCAATGTCTATTTATGTTTTTTTTGTTTTTGTTTTTTTTGTTTGTTTTTTTTTCTAATAGATGGCCTGCTAACACTAAATCCCAGTATAGGGAACTTACACAGGCAAGTTCTAAAATATGAAATGCCAAAGTAAAGCTACCCAAGAGCATGTTTACAGGCCATTAACAATACAAATAATGCATAAAATGTTTCCTTTAAAGGCGCTGTACCTGATTTTTACTATCTTAAAGATGTGAAAAACAGAACTAGTTTTAAATTTTAAATGGTTTGTGGTGGTATAAAGCTATTCCTCACTTATTGCATTCTGAGCATTCTAATTTTTCACTGCAATGAGTTCATAAGCACATTTTGTACTTTGTAATCACAATAAAACGTTTTCTGGTTAGATGCAGACGGTACACAGTGGACTTCTTTTGACTTCAAGACAGATTCTTTT
This sequence comes from Periophthalmus magnuspinnatus, assembly GCF_009829125.3. Taxonomy (NCBI): domain Eukaryota; kingdom Metazoa; phylum Chordata; class Actinopteri; order Gobiiformes; family Gobiidae; genus Periophthalmus; species Periophthalmus magnuspinnatus. The sequence goes on along the minus strand of NC_047147.1, from coordinate 16,127,207 downwards.
TTCAATTATATAGGTCAGTTTCTTCACTCTCAGAGCTCTTGCCCGGAGTTGGAGAGGACACGATCACAACACTGATCATACTGCAATCTCTGTGGACCATGTTTTCCATTTGAATAACTGCAGCAAAGGGATAAATATACAACTTTTGTGCACTGCCAGCAGCAAAAAGCTAATTAGTTTTGAGTCAATAACCTTCACCTGAGTTTGAAAAACCAGCAGTTTGATTTGTACAAACGTTGTTACTTTAAAGATATTACATTAATGCAGCCTTGTGTATTTCCGTCATAAAAAAGAACATTGCTTGTATCAAAAGAAATAATAAAGCAGTATTCACACGCAGCTAATGAATAATTTTTAGAGAATTTTGTTAAAGTAGTTTGATGCTGTGAAGATAATTAACATTTTAATTGAGGTTGCTGGATCAGGAAAGCTCAAAAGTAACATTGATGTTAGTAGTGATGAGTGAGTGATGAGAAGAGTAAACACCTGGTAGAAGATCCTGTGGTTAATTAGAGAAACAACAGCTGGGAAAGAACGTCTCGAACACTCAGACTATCAGCACGGGAGCTCCACAGGGCTGTGTACTTTCCCTGTTGCTCTTCTTCCTGTACACCTGTACTGCTGCCTACAGGAGGGAGGTGGACCAGCTGGTGACCTGGTGCAGGGGCAACAACCTAACACTCAACACCGAGAAGACAGTGGAGATGACGTTGGATTTCAGGAAAGTCCCAGCCACTTGCCCCACCTCGCACTGATGCCCCCACCACCACAGACTCTTTCCTCTTCCTGCAGCAGCTGAGGAAAGCCAAGCTGCCAGCCCAGATGATAGTGCAGGTCTACACAGCGAGCACTGAGTCCATCTTCATCTCCTCCATCATGATGTGGTACGCCGGGACCACTGCCAGGGACAGACACAGACTGCAGCACAGCATCATACATTCTGTCGACAAAGTGATCGGCTGCAGCTTCATATTTCTGTAGGACCTGTACGTCTCTAGGGCTCGGGGTCAGCAGGTCAGATCACGGCTGACCCTTCACTCTAAACATGGACCATTACTCCCCTTAGGCAGGAGGCTATGGTCCTCCAACCACAAGAACAGTTTCTTCCTTTCTGCTGTTGGACTCATGAAAACTGTATAACACTTTATAAAACCAGTTATCGTCACTTTAAACAACTGTAATTAACCTACTTGCACTGGTGTTCTGCCCATACTGTATATTTTGTATTTTTTATCTTTTACCATAAAGGCTAAACAAGTTTCTAGTTTGTGAATTTGTTAAACTTATTCTGATACTGAATTCACACCATTTACGTCTTTGGGTATCAACAGGAAATTTCAGTACACTCTGTGATGACACTAAAACCCCTCATTATAACCTTCTTGAATCGTTCTTCAAAGGAAAGAGCAAACAACTGTACGATGATGGCACTGGTTAGAATACCAACACAAAAACAAGATTGTGGATCATGGAGTTTGTACTGGTGTAAAACATTGTAATTTTGATTCCTTTTTTACCTTTTTTGACCAACCTTGGTTTCCTCCTTTGATTATCTTAACAGTTTTTCTCTTCAATGACAAAAGGCAAAATATATAAGTTAAACAACAGTTTTTTTGGCTGCTCACAATGTGTTGCTCATAATTGCTGCTGCTCGTTCAACCTAGCCTGGCAGCCACACTGGTACTCACTACAGAGTAAGTCAGTCTGGTCACATCTCACTTTGCATCTCAGAACAAAACAATCAAAATGGTCTGGACTTTGACTGACATCATTGTTTTTTTGTACTTTTAAACCAACATTTTTATTTGAACACAAGTGGACCATGCTCTTCTCTGATTGGCTAATATGCCTGTCCATCATGCCCATTGGAACTCACATCTATGACACATTTTTGTATAGGAAAAGAGTCTATGAACTTTGAGCTCTGCAGTTTATTAAACCCAATTAAAACATGGAAACCCAAGCTTATTTAAAAGTGCTCGCTCACTGCCCAAACTATACAGCTGTGATCAGATTTCGATATATTTTCATGCTGATGAGCGCTGAAGAGTACAATCTCCAAAGCCCTCTCCTCTGCCCTCTCCTCTAGTGACCACAGCCCAGACAGAGAGGTCAGGTCTGCACACTGGGATCTTCTGACGCTCTTCATGAATAATGGTTTGGATGGAGACATTGTCTAACCTCACAAACTCCCCTAGACAAAAAGGAGCAACTTCACAACAGAAGACCAAGGACTCTCTCCACACATGAGGGTAAAGGGTTTGCTGTCTCACCCCATTACAATCCCAATAATGGCATAATCCATATTTGACCTGCATAACTCAGGTCAGCAACCTGTGACCAGTTAGTACATGCAGCGTATAGGAAATCATTTAATAGAGCCTTCTTTCATTTGTCAATGCAGAATGACAATCATGTTATGCAGAACTTTATCGATCAGTAAAGAACATAACAATGGGGATTAGCGAAAGATGCCAAGTGTTTGTTTTTCACATTGTAGAGTGACACTTTGAGATGGGGGCAGGGACCAGTATTTCTGTAGCAATCATATATTAGTAGATATTTTTGGTTATTGCTCCCACAGTGCTCATCTCAGAAGTAGCGAATAACACTGTCAGAAGTGAGAAAGCCCATTCATCCATAAATCTACATGTTAACAATGCGCTCTTATTAGCATACTGGTGTTAGCGCTGTGCTGTCTTATATCATATAACAAAAATGATACACTCGCCAACCCTATGGACTATGTGGTGTTACAGATTCAGTCTGTATGTGCATGTGTGAATTAGCTACAGGGCAAACACATGTCTCATTTATGCAGTATTTAGTTATTGTTTTTCCTCCATTATCATGCATCAATTTCTAATCTACATTTTTATTACTATGTTCAATATTATGTCAGTAAAGGGACACAATTAAATGGGCACTATGGAATAATTCACCTGCTTGTCTCCATGGCAATGTTATTCCTTTCTGAGTCATTCCAAACTTATTTTTTAAAGGGGAGGTATTATTCAAAGTCTTTATTAAGCTTTCTTTCATGTTATAATGTTGTTCTCTCACCAAAAACGTGCTTAAAGATGTCGGAAATGTCATCCGTGCATGTTTGAGTAATTTAGCGATCTCTCCCAGGCCCTATTCGAACCCTCCTTACTCTCAGCTGTGAGATTCTGTCCGATTATAAATATACAAAAGCATGATACAAAACTGTTCACAACAACTTGACAAACGTGATGTGATGTGCAGTAGTTTCATTAGTGATTGAGTGTGTTGTGATAGCGCTCTGAAGGGGGAGTGACTTATCGTGGGGAGCAAATGGAGGGGAGGCTCAGAGTGTCAAAAACAAAAGTGAAACTTATAAAACATATTAATACGTTGTTTTCGGCAAATATAGCATTTTCAAAACAATAAAAGCTAACATGGTGATCTAAATATGTTGTTTGTTTTTGCATTTAATACCCCAGGAGCAGTTGGCAGTTGGACCATCCACCAAAAAAGTTACTTACTGAAGCATTAAATAAAGCAACACTGAATAAAAACATGACATACATTTCTTCACATAATGTAGCAGTCCCCGGGGAACTTTCAAATTGATATTTCTACATTAAAAATCTCTTCACTTTACCTACACGCACCACCTAATTCCTGGATCCAGTTAATAAATAGTACACTCGGTCACACATCATGCAGCTTGTAATTACGCTGTAACGTAGCTGCAAACAAACTAGCGTCCTATGCATGCATTCCCTGTAATTGGCAATAATAGTGGAGAGGCTTTTCATTGGCTGATTCATTTCCTTTCACTTAGCGCTGTTAATTTAATCAATCAGAGAAGCGATTGGACGGTGTGAGAGAGCGCCACAGTGACACCAATCTAATGAGGAATGCGTCGCCATGGTAAATATGAAGCCTCATCAGCATTCAAAACCATAGCATGTGCTTACTTGTGCATGAAATGACTCCAGATCAGAGACATAAAAGTAATAGGGATGATATAGCATGAATAACAGACACATTTGGCTTTGTTTAGGTTCAGAATTATAGATCAGGAGGATTTTCGAAGGTGTGGATTGTGTGATTCTTATAGACAATTATGAATGAACCAAACTTTAATTATAGCTAAAACACAAGACAATGATTTTTAGCTAGATAATTAAAGTGCTTTTGGTCTTTGAGAAGCTTTCAAACTTATAATTACAAAATTTTGCAGTACGATTATCATTTAAAAACTGAAGGGATAACTCAAAAGATAAGAGAGATGGCTTAGCGATATGATTTAAAGTAATTAAATCTATATACTTGTTTCGGCTGAGTACAGTTTATATCTTTTAGTTTAAAGGCACACTATGTGACTTTTTTGGAGAAGGATATGCCACCTGCTGCAGTATGGCATTAAACTTAAAGAAAAATACCTATAATTGAATACGTACAAGATATATATAATGCCATTTTGTCACGTGATATCATCTCCATGGCAACAAGCAGGTGATGTACCCTCCTCCAGAAAAGTTACAAAGTGCACATTTAACCAAACTGAATAACTTTCTTTTATCGAGCTAAATCTAATAGAGCTATAGGACGCTTTAACCTCTGCCTTTTAAACGGGCCAATTAAAAAAGCACTTCCGATACTATGACCTCAAAATGTCATCACACTTATCTATATTGCATTATATCATAGAAATGTATAGCAATAGAATAAAAATATGTGGTTCATTAAAGAGAATGGTAAATCTCATGTTCTGATGGATTGACGATAATAAAACAAAATGCACTCTTGAAATGCTCAAGGCTTGCATTAGTTTCAAATGTTGAGGTTAATGGTGACATTTGAAACCAGTTAAATCTAAAGGTAAGGATATCTTCATACATGATGCATTCAAGTGCCCCCTGGGTGCTCGATTCTTTCATTATTCTTACGCCATCGAGTGCAAACAAAATCAAGATATTGGTATGATATGCATATTTATGGGTGTTACGTTTCTGAAACGCTAAATGAATTTTTAAAAATCATGTGCGGCTTTAGGTTTAGCCGAGGGACACAGCTGCAGAGTGGATAAGTAAACAGCACTTTTATTGCAATTTTGTTTATTTTTAGGTAACATAAACTCATTATTATTTTGTGTGTGTTTTGATGAATGCCCAATAAAGAGATGAGCAGTGTGCCGAGTTGGGCTGCAAATTTTGGCTTCTTGAGTTCTTTTTTCAAACATTTACAAGTGTGCATTTTTATATATATAAACTACATTTCTAAGAACCACTTGAATACACTGATAATGCATGTATATTTTTGCTATACAACATTTTCAAAAAATTTTTCCCACTTAAAAGATATAACATTTTGTTTTAAATTGTTGACCACTATGACAACAAAAGAAGTGTAAAAATATGGTAACATTTGCCTGGGATCCAGAATACACATTTAAATGCTTTACAAAGATGTGAGTCTGGTCATCGCCGAGTTTCCCAGTTTACACGTGGGCATGATTGACAGGTGGATAAGCCAGTCAGGGACATACATGGTTCATCTGCATTCAAAAAAACTAAGGAAAAAAATATCACAGCAGGTTGAAAAACATTGCAGATTTCAGATTACATTTGATTGTATTTGTAAATCATAGGTGACCAATGAGCTCCTTTCCATCTGATTGCATGATCACATTTGACCAGGCTTGAGATGCAGTGGAAGACATGGGAACCAGACTGATATTAATCTGTATAAAAAATACACAGAGATATTATTTTAGATTTGTCAGGCCACGGCAACCATAATTTCTTATCATACTGGCCCCATGGGACTTTGATACAGATATAGAGATACATTTAAAACCCTATTGTTTAGAAGCTAGCCCCCCCTCACCTCTGCTGCCGTGGCACTGCTAACAGGTCACTGTGGACAGACGGCACACGTCACACTGTTGTGTTCCACTGCTTATGTGCGAGCGCAGCTGTGAAACGGAGCTCCGAGCTGATTAACCTTTCCGCTCACACCCACTGAATGCCACTGTTAAATGTGTGCCTTTGAGTCCTTTCATGGCTATATAAAACACAGCTGTGATAATGTATGCTCCAGGCTCACAGACAAATATCACCCACAGCCAATGACATTTGGAGCTCCACATCCCACTTGTTTAGCTATTTACAACTTGACCTGATACAATGGAGGGCACATGGCTCTTTCAGTCCTGCACTTTGGAAAACCAACTTCCAATGAATGTGTCATGATGTCAGTTTCCCTGTCCTCCCGTGCTCTCTCCCCCTCCCCTACCTGTGTGCCTGGAGCTGGGTGGAGTGCCTGACTCCTCCCGTGCACACCTGGGGTGCATCAGCCTAATCACCACCACCTGCTGCTGAGTACAAGAAGGCTTGGCAGTCTACACTCGGTGCCAGACCGTCCGCGTGTAAAACGTGAATGTTTCTTGCTAAGCTTTGTTATATGGTACTTTCCGGCAAATGCTCATTTGGATTTATGCACCCTCCAGATTCCTGCCTCTACTCGCCCAGCTCCTGCCGCCACGTTCCAGTCCCGGTATCGCTTCCAGCTCGTCTTGTCTCCTGCTCGTCTCGTCTCCTGCTCGTCTCGTCTCCTGCTCGTCTCGTCTCCTGCTCGTCTCGTCTCCTGTCCGGTCCTGGTCTCTGGTTTGTCACCCGCTCCCCGCTCTGGTCTTCGTCTGATCCGCCTGCCCTGGTACCGCACCTGCTTCTATCCCCGTCCTGGTCCTGTCCTGCCCGCCTCTACCTGCACCGCACCCGCCTGACCCGTCTCCCGCTCCCCGGTTCCTGTACCTGCTCTTGTGACCTGTTTAAAGACTGCATTTTCACCGCTGTAAATAAACACTGTTAAAACTGCTCTGGTCTGCATCCTTTGGTCCTATCCGCACCGTTACGACAGAACGGTCTGGCCACTATGGACCAAGCAGGCTCAGATCCGGACCAGACGCGCCGCCTGACGCACTCTCACCCCGAGGCGGTGCTGGGTCAGCATGAACAATCCATTCGAACTCTATTGGAGCTAAATCAGACATTGTCCCAGCAGGTGGCACAGCTTAACCACCAGGTGGCCGCGCTCCTCGTCACCCCGCCTGCTGCAGCTGGAGCGCCGCCACGCCTCCCGGAGCCGAGAGGCACGGATCCGGAGCCGTATGCTGGACAACCTCACCTCTGTCGCGGATTCCTGTTCCAGTGCGAGTTCATGTTCCAGCAATGCCCTTCTCGTTTCAGCTCGGGGGCCACCAAGATCCGATATATATGTGGATTACTCCGGGGCAGAGCTCTCCAGTGGGCAGAGGCGCGCCTAATGAAGACGTCTGTGGATAGCCTGGATTTTAATGAATTTGTGTCCACGTTTAAGCTGGTGTTTGACCACCCGCACTACCAGGACAATGCTGCCTCCCGGTTATTGACTCTCAGCCAGGGCTCCAGGACGGTAGCGGATTATTCCATTGAATTCTGGACACATGCGGCGGAGCTGGACTGGACGGACAGCGCGCTGCGGGCTGTGTTTGTGCGGGGCCTGAACGAGACTTTGAAAGATGAATTGGTTTCCCGGGACGAACCCCCCGACCTGCGGACCCTCATCTCCCTCACTCACCGTATAGACAACCGCCTACGGGCTCGTCGCCGAGAGAGACGCCGGTCACCGGTCCCGCCGGAGCCACGCGCTGCCCCGCCCCCGCCGGATGAGCCCATGCAACTCGACAGGACCCTTGTGTCGGCCGAGGAGCGTCAACGGAGGCGTCGTCTGGCCGGGGCTTGCCTCTACTGCGGTGAGCGCGGACATTATGTGGTCACTTGCCCAGTTCGGCCAAAAGGGGGGGCCCACCAGTAGCACTGGGAGTACTGGTGGGCGAGCAACACATCCTGGACTCTTCTAATAGACTGCGGCTCAGCGCCACCCTGTGCGTTCGCACAGAGACCTTATGCGTTTCCGCCCTTATCGACTCCGGGGCTGAGAGGGACTTTATTGATGCCCAAGTCGCGGAGCAGCTCGGGGTCTACCTGGAGCCCCTCGAACGCCCCTTAAATGCCCAGGGGCTCAATGGACGTTTTCTGGGGCACATCACTCACATCACAGAACCTGTCACCGTGATTCTGTCCGGCAACCACCAAGAGAACCGTCAGTTTCATGTCCTGTCCTCCTCCGCTTCTCCTCTGGTCCTTGGTTACCCCTGGCTACGCGCCCACAACCCTGTTTTCGATTGGGCCAGGGGCGGAGTTTCGGGCTGGAGTCCCGATTGCCACGCCAAGTGCCTTCGGTCCGCCCTCCCTCCGGCCGGGAGGTCCGTTCCTGTCGCTGATCCGTCCCCAGACACCCCCAATCTGTCCTCGGTGCCTGCTGAATATCACGACCTGGGGGAGGTTTTTAGCAAGAGCAAGGCCCTCTCTTTACCGCCCCACCGTCCATATGACTGCGCCATTGACCTCCTGCCGGGTGCCCCACTACCATCTAGCAGGCTATATAACCTGTCTAAACCTGAACGCGAGTCAATGGAGGACTATATCCGTGGGTCCCTGGCTGCCGGAATCATCCGCCCGTCCACTTCACCCGTGGGAGCGGGGTTCTTCTTTGTGGCTAAGAAGGACAAATCCCTGCGGCCTTGCATTGATTACCGGGGTCTGAACAATATAACCGTAAAGAATAAATACCCGCTTCCCTTACTGGACTCGGCATTTACGCCCCTCCACGGTGCGACCATCTTCTCAAAGTTGGATTTGCGGAATGCGTACCACCTGGTGCGCATCAGGGAGGGAGACGAATGGAAGACGGCCTTCAAGACACCCCTGGGACATTTCGAATACTTGGTTATGCCCTTCGGTCTCACCAACGCCCCTGCCGTATTCCAAGCCCTCATCAACGATGTGCTCCGTGATTTCCTTAACCGATTCGTCTTTGTTTACTTGGATGACATCTTGATTTTCTCGCGGTCCCCCCAGGAGCATCATCAGCACGTTCGCCAGGTTCTCCAGCGCCTCCTCGAGAATAAACTGTTCGTGAAAGCTGAGAAATGCGAGTTTCACGCAGAGGAAGTCAGCTTTTTGGGCTTCATTGTGGGGCGGGGCCAAGTAAGAGCTGACCCTGAAAAGATCCAGGCTGTCACTGAGTGGCCCGTTCCTACCAGCCGGAGACAGCTCCAGAGATTTATCGGCTTTGCCAATTTTTATAGACGTTTCATCCGGGATTTTAGTAGGGTTATCTCGCCCTTAACTAAACTCACCTCTCCTGCTTTGCCGTTTGCCTGGTCTCCTGAGGCGCAGACAGCCTTCGAGAAGCTTAAGAGACTATTTACCTCCGCTCCCATCCTGCACCAGCCCGACCCTTCACGGCAATTCATCGTGGAGGTCGACGCCTCCGACTCGGGAGTGGGGGCCGTGCTTTCGCAGAGGTTCGACCCCCACAACCGCCTCTGTCCCTGCGCCTTCTTTTCCCGGCGATTGTCCTCGGCCGAGGTCAATTATGATGTGGGGGATCGGGAGCTCCTTGCCGTAAAGCTGGCCTTGGAGGAGTGGCGCCACTGGCTCGAAGGGGCGGAGCAACCATTCATCGTCTGGACCGACCATAAAAACTTGGAGTACATCCAGTCCGCCAGGCGCCTCAATCCCCGTCAAGCTCGTTGGTCCCTCTTCTTCAGCCGCTTCAACTTTCTCCTCACCTACCGCCCCGGATCTCGGAACGTCAAACCGGATGCCCTCTCCCGCCAGTTCGCCCTGGAGGATAGCCCGGTCACCGCAGAAACAATTATCCCCTCCTCGTGTGTGGTGGCCGCGGTCCATTGGGATATCGAGGACACCGTCCGAGAGGCCCAGACCAACGACCCCGACCCAGGTAACGGCCCTCCAGATAAACTGTTTGTTCCCGATTCTGTCCGGTCTCAGGTGCTCCAGTGGGTCCATGCCTCCCGTTTCGCCTGCCATCCTGGTGCCGGTCGCTCTCTCTCCCTCCTCAGGAGACGCTTCTGGTGGCCCACGATGGACACAGACACCCGGGCTTATGTCGCCGCCTGCCAGGTATGTGCTCGGGCCAAGGCCTCCCACTCACCCCCTTCTGGTCTCTTGCATCCTCTCCCAGTTCCTCGTCGCCCTTGGTCCCACATCGCCTTGGACTTCGTGACGGGCCTTCCCCCTTCCCAGGGGAACACGGTGGTTCTCACCATTGTGGACCGCTTCTCCAAGGCCGCCCATTTCGTTGCCCTGCCTAAGCTCCCCACAGCCAAAGAAACTGCCGACCAGCTGACCAGTCATGTCTTCCGACTCCACGGCATCCCGGTGGACATCGTGTCCGACAGAGGGACCCAATTCACCTCTCAGGTATGGCGGTCTTTCTGCGACAGTTTGGGGGCCACGGTTAGCCTCACGTCCGGGTTCCATCCACAATCTAATGGGCAGACGGAGCGGGCCAACCAAGACCTGGAGTCGGCCCTACGGTGCACAGCCTCCGCCAACCCCGCGACCTGGAGTACTCACCTACCCTGGATAGAGTACGCTCACAACTCCCTCGTGAGTTCCGCCACTGGTATGTCCCCCTTCGAGGCATCGCTGGGATATCAACCCCCTCTCTTTCCCACGGAGGAGAGGGACCTCGCCGTCCCGTCTGTTCAGCGCCATCTCCAGCGCTGTCGCCGGATCTGGAAGAAGGCCAGGGCGGCCCTTCTTCGGGCTGGAGCGCGCACTAAGGCGACGGCCGATCGCCACCGTGTCCCGGCGCCCGTATACCAACCTGGCCAGATGGTTTGGCTCTCCGCCAAGACGGTCCCGCTGAAGACGGACTCCCGTAAGCTGTCCCCCCGATTCCTGGGACCGTTTAAGATCATGAGGATCATAAATCCATCGGCGGTGCGCCTCCAGTTACCCCCGTCTCTCCGGATTCATCCGACCTTTCACGTCTCCCAGGTTAAACCAGTCCGGACCAGCGACCTGTGCCCTCCGGCCGATCCCCCACCGCCCGCCCGAGTCATTGACGGCCACCCGGCGTTCACCGTCCGCCGCCTGATTGACGTTCGTCGCCGTGGTAGGGGCCTCCAGTACCTCGTCGATTGGGAGGGTTACGGTCCGGAGGAGCGATCCTGGGTGCCCAGGGCACGCATTCTGGACCCCGACATGGTGAGAGACTTCCACCGCGCTCATCCTGACAAGCCTGGGGGTCCACCAGGAGGTGGACCTTAGGGGGGGGGTACTGTCATGATGTCAGTTTCCCTGTCCTCCCGTGCTCTCTCCCCCTCCCCTACCTGTGTGCCTGGAGCTGGGTGGAGTGCCTGACTCCTCCCGTGCACACCTGGGGTGCATCAGCCTAATCACCACCACCTGCTGCTGAGTACAAGAAGGCTTGGCAGTCTACACTCGGTGCCAGACCGTCCGCGTGTAAAACGTGAATGTTTCTTGCTAAGCTTTGTTATATGGTACTTTCCGGCAAATGCTCATTTGGATTTATGCACCCTCCAGATTCCTGCCTCTACTCGCCCAGCTCCTGCCGCCACGTTCCAGTCCCGGTATCGCTTCCAGCTCGTCTTGTCTCCTGCTCGTCTCGTCTCCTGCTCGTCTCGTCTCCTGCTCGTCTCGTCTCCTGCTCGTCTCGTCTCCTGTCCGGTCCTGGTCTCTGGTTTGTCACCCGCTCCCCGCTCTGGTCTTCGTCTGATCCGCCTGCCCTGGTACCGCACCTGCTTCTATCCCCGTCCTGGTCCTGTCCTGCCCGCCTCTACCTGCACCGCACCCGCCTGACCCGTCTCCCGCTCCCCGGTTCCTGTACCTGCTCTTGTGACCTGTTTAAAGACTGCATTTTCACCGCTGTAAATAAACACTGTTAAAACTGCTCTGGTCTGCATCCTTTGGTCCTATCCGCACCGTTACGACAGAATGTTATACATTCACTTTTTATCTTGTGTTCATTTATCAAAGTCTCATTTTTACTGAAGCTCTTTAGACCCTATTAGAAAAGTTCAAATCCTAACCATACTGTTGTTGTAAGATACTCAAAGGGACAGTATGTAGAAATGCAGCAAAATCACAGACTAAACCCCAGCAGCTGTAGCCGGTCATTAACCAGTGCAGCCTGTGTTAGTGCAGCCTCTGCAGCTCAGTGAGTGAATACTGGAGGTTCTGAAGGAGAAAAAAATGCATGCATGTGTCCACTGTATGCAGATTAAGGCAACCCAGGTTCAGTTGTGTAAACTAGTAAGATAACAGGCCTTCCCACTAAGTAGAAATGCCTTCTCCTGTCACAAGGATGAGCATCTGGCTTAATAACCCATCGGTGAAGTAAATGTTCTACTGGTTTGCAGTTTTCATGAGTTTGCCGGAACTATGTGGAGCTCTTTTTTTTTTTTTTTTTTTTTTTTTTTCAAGTTCCATATAATATTATAAATGCATAGATCTATGCTGTAAACTTCATTAAAAAAAAGAGTGCTACAGTTGCTTTTGTTGGACATGGATGTGGAACATGGCGTGCTGCTAGATTCCCTGTAGGTCCGATGGCCTTCTCGAGTGAACACATACAGAGCTTGTTTGCATATAGAAGATGATCTGAGAGTTGGTTTGTCCTCCATTGCTCCAAGAGTCAAGAGGCTGTTTAGCCAGAGGCAGACTCCACCATCTCATTAATTTTGTGAGATTTATTTGATTTGACTTGTTTGAGAAAGTCTGGGAAATATTTTAGGCTGCGTTAAGGTTAACATCTCAACATCGTACCATTATATTGTTCAATTTTCTGTCAATATTTTGTACAGGCAGCAGTGTATTTTGACTCAGCCTGTTCTAAGAAGGCCCGTAACTCTGGCACAAAGAGCATTCCCGATATTTATTTGTTGTTGTGAAAGCTTCAATATTGCTGAAAAGTGGGAAAATACTTTGGTGTGTCATAATATTTGAATAAATATATCACTTTTGTCTGATTGAAAGTGCTTCATCTTTTTTAATCCATTTGCTTGCTTAAAAAAATAACTCGATGTGAGGAGGTCTTTGTAAATTTTACATTTGTATAAGAGCTCCCTGACTCCTGCTTTAAAAGATTGATTTTTTGGTGAATTGTTGGTTAAACTGGCAACAGCACCAATTTTCATCACTCTGAAACTGAAAGGACAAAAAAAAACGTAACACAAGCCCAAACATGTGTTATCTGAGATCCTTTTGTTTGGACACACAATGTAGATATAAAGTCCCTCCCTGAAGTGGCTCTTGCAGTGCCACAGTACATGTTATCAGCTGGTCAGTGGCCTCTCCGCTTTCCCAGAGAACCACTGGAACAGAATATCAAAGGTGAATCAAGGCTCCAGTCCATTTATTTACAGTGGCCCATGTTCATATGTGATCGATTCAGTGCCATGTCCTCTCACATAACCTGCTGAGGACGCCCTTTATCTCTTCATTGATCGTGATTACGGCCCACCGCACAGGGCCCAAATGTGCAGTGACTCAAGGATCAGACAGATACACACATACTATAGTGAAAACTCAAAAAGACTGTAGCCCTTAGGGAGCAGGCTGCCCTTTAAGAAGAGACGTGAGGGTTAAGGGTCAGCTGAAAAGGCTTTAGATATATGTACAATTCAGCTCTCTCACTTTGACTTCAATTGGAGAATATAAATGGACAAAGGTTATCTGAAGATCTTGTGGTAGAAGACTCAGGTGTACTCATCCTCCGAACTTCTGATCAAGTATTCCAACATTTTGAATCATCATTGGATCTGTGTTTTAAGATGGACTTGTCTGCCTCATATCGGTGACTCTTGGTTTTTCAAGTAGACTAAACTGGAACTGAAATAGGGTCTGTTTGCAAAAGATTATAGCCAAGAACTTACTCAAATGAGGACCACAATAGAAGATCCTGAGTAACACCGTATTTATTTCCTTTAAATGTCTTGTGTTTCCTCTTCTATGTTCCATGTGTCATTTCTATCACTATAGCTTTAACACTTTGGACGATAATAGTAGTTGTGAATGTGTCTCTTGACCTTGACCTTGATGCTCTGCTCTGAGCTGATTGTGTCACTTAGCCATAAGCCAGGACCATGGACAGTCCCATCACACAGCTCTGTGCCCAGCAGAAGCAGCTCTGTCCTGGGGTGGATTTATGAGCTGTGCGGCCGGGGAAATAAAGCCGATTGTACTGTGCTCGCTAACAGAATGGAGATGGGCCATGCTCTGTTATTAGTATTGACTGCAGTAAGCTGTGAGTCATTATGAAGCAAACAGCCCTGCTTTTACACAGAAGCAGCCCCGCTCAGCCTCAGTGAACTACACATGGCTGGAGCAGCCAGTGAGATATTACAAAAGGATGATTTACAGTTCAGAGACTTATTTAAATTTAAAAAGGCAGTGACATCATTCATCCAGCATGGCTATGGGGCGTGTCTGACGAACGTCTGAATTTAAAGTGCTACAATGAGAAGAAGCACATCAGATTTTGATCTCACAATCCTCTCACATGTTAAGTATTAATGAGAATCAATAGTGAGGGAGATTTAACAGGGCCCAAAGCACAGGCCTTGCAACAATATCAGGTGGTCTAATTACGTGCACGGCTCACACACCCCTCACGTGCACGCTCATGCTGGCCTTACTCCTCTGTATCTCCCTCATGGGCAGGTCAATATGGGGTCTATACTTGAAACACTGGTCAATGCTGGTGTAGTGTATATAATGGAGATCAAGGATCAGAGGCTGACCCGCTCCACAGGAGCCTGTCCACTGCTGCACACGGGGAATTAGAGACACTTGTGAAGTGAATACAGATCACTGTGGCACTCACGATAAGAGTCTTCAACTGGGACCCTGCAGCTGACCTGTCTGTGCAGAGGACAGCACACTCTACAATGGCACAAATGAATAAACCTATTGTAATTCTAGTCCCTCATAAACAAGTCCATACCTGCATGTCAATGTCCAATCTTGTCAGACCTTGGAAGCTAAGCTGATCAGTAGTTGGATGGCAGGCCGCTGAGAATACCAGGAGCCATAGTCATACGCAGAGAACAGCCAAACCCAAGCTCAAACTGTGAATACTTTCTCATATCTTCACCTTCAGAATGATACTCTTACAGTATGTTGGCTCTTTTGCCCCCTTTTTTAAGTGTGTCAATGACATGCACAGGCTCATAGTTGTGTATTGGCCTATATAGAATTGTCCTACATAGGCATATGTCAGAGCAGGTGTGATGTGCTGGAAAAAGCCGACAGCAGTTTTAATGGAGCCATCTGAAGTGGATCGAAAACCATTTGGCCATTACACTCACCTCAGCTCTCCGTATGAACGCCCAAACAACACTCCAATTCCACCTGTATCAATACCCCCCTAATCACATTGAAGGAGATTACACAGCGAGCACAACAGTTTTATCTGTCAACTTGATTTGTAACAAAAAAGAAATAAAGATACTGGTTCAAATCACACAATTAAAAACATTTTTCTTTCTTTTATTTTTATTTGTATTGTTGTCGTGACGTCCTTGTTCGAACTGTGAAGTACATTGCAAGAGTGTAGGTGATGTGAAAGCAGCATTAGCATGTTGTGTGGGTGGTACATGTATTCATCATGTGTGTTCTACCATCAATACCATTACACAACTGTGTCTGTGTGGGGGACTCAATAAGTCTCACCCACCATTTACTTACATTCAGAACCGTGTTACAGAGACCATCCATTTTCAAGCCATGCAACAAGACACAGAAAAGATTATGTGTAAAATCGAGAAACTAATCTAAAACACTTTGTACATTTTAGCTGAAAAGTTCTGTCTGAGCTTTTAACCACTTTTATATGAACATTGGCATAATGATGTTCAATCATTAGTAGCTTAATCACAGTTGTATTCTGATTGATTGAGGCATGACTGAGTAATTCTGTTTGCTGAATTTGAGGCTCAGAAAATTTCCATTTTCACCCACCCCCTATCTCCGCCCACTGCTCTTTACTTACTTATGACTGAAAATATTCAAAGTTCAGATCATACTTTCGGGATAAAAAGTTTTTCAATTTGCAACTTTCTATTTAAAAAAGAAAAAAAAAACAAAAAAACACCTAAATCTAAGTGTATGCTGCCTTCAGTGGCATATAAAATTTCCAGTAGTTGGTGACATCACACATAACTGCTCTGATTACAGCCAGGTTTTTCTGATTACAAACACTGCAGGGGCGGAATTTGAAGTGTGGATACCTGTTTGACCAATCACACTGTTCCTTACACCCAGTTTAGCAGCCTTTTAAAATGTGGTTGTGGACGGAGTTTAGATGCTTGGTCCCACTATAAAAAATCAGCTACTTCCTGCTATCAAATACGACTATAATTTCCCAAGGCAAACATGGCTGACAGTTTAAAAAGAGGAGCTTTTATCCAAACAAAGCAGCGACATCACTTCCTTGTCGCATATTCGAACCTTCTTTTTGTTTCCGCTTATATAGGAACCCTGTCAGCTTTAACAGACATAACTAGCACACACCCTGCACCCTAGTTGCCTTTAGTCTTTATCCATCTAATATTCTCTGTCCCCAAAATGCCAACGGATGCCCTCCCACGTGCCCTCTCCTGTCTGTACGCACGCATTCAAATCTCTGCAGGCCAGGCACAGTGAAGCGGGGGAGTGAGGGAGCGAGGCAGAACGGGTAAAGCAGATGCATTATTAAGGTGTGTGGGGTGAGAGGGTGCAGACTCGACATGCATAATACAATATGTTATTTGAGGTGCTCAGCTGACTGGCTCCACGCAGCTCTCCTGACTGCCCCTGTGAATACCGTTGAGCTCATTCTCTCGTCGCTCTTCGGCTCTTCGGTCAATCGAGTAGTGATTTGAGGAAGAATTGCATTTAAGATGATTGCTTTTTATGCAGCGCGGTCTTCAGAATAGCAGAAGTAGCAGACAAGAGAAAGTGCAGACATTCAAGTCACTACCACCACCACCACCACCACTAGCTTATTATGATTCGTATTCAAAGCATGGACTCTCTTCATTTCAATATGACAATATCTGTGAAAGTGAATCAACTGTGAAAATCTTTTTGAAGATGGTTAAAACTACGATTGTTATCAGAAAAAACTGTAGAAGTAATAGCAAAAGTAAAGTGATCAAAACTTTGTCCAGTATTTCATTTCAGGCCATGTAGAAGCTGTCCCGTAAATTGAAACAGACATTTTTTTGATTATTAGACTACTTTTGCTTTACAATTTAAGCTTCCACTATCCTCTTTCCTTACAGCAAATTCAGAAAAGGATTCCAACTTTGCACCATAGCAGCAGAACTATCAGCCCCCTCTATAGACTGTATATATAAATGGACATAGCTAACCTGCATGATTTTGGTGTTTTTATTCTTCTATTTGTCTGTAAATTAACATTAATAACAGTCAAACCAGGTGGCTTCTTTCTCCAATGTTGCTCCCACTAGCGTAAGCAACAGGTTTGATTGACCTTCAACAGCCTCGCTCCGGATTGGCTCTTTGGTTGCTATGCTACTGTCGGTGAGACTTCTACCTGCTGGACTCTACGCACCAACATTTATCCAGTACACTTTAACACACTTTATAACTACTATAACTAACAATAATAACACACACATGCATAAACTAAGACTTAAATCACAACCAACAAATAGTTTATTAAGCATGATTCCAGTTTCGCACCTAATTAAAGACCCTGCACCCTAGTTTTTCCTATTTATTTGAGCAAAACTTTTCCTGGCCCCACAGATATATTGTATAAGTCACTTTTGACTTCAGAATAAGTCTGCTGTGTACTGTCTGTATCTAAATAAAAAGCATTTTATTGTGCAATAGCTGTGCAATAGAAGTGCACGTTAGCATGCTGAGAATTGTGAAAAGTGCTTATAAACTCATCAAGGTGAATAATGGTGGTAAGTGAGGAATAACTTTGGACCACTGCAAACCGTGAGCTAGTTTAGTTTTTCACATTTTTCATACCGTAAAAATCAGGTACAGTGCCTTTAAGTAGCTAATAGTTGTAGTTGTTAGTAGTTAGTTAGTATTAGTAAGCATGAATCATACTTAATCAACTATTTGTACTTTATTAATTAAGCTTTTGTTCATGCTTTTGTAAGTAGTTAGTACACAGAGGTACCTGACTGATTGAATTTACTGTGCTAGGCAGACAGAATTATGTTTTTTTTATGCTCAACAGTACAGAAACAGTAATGGAATCCAACCCTGAGAGGTCTGTTATTAAAAAAAGAATAACTCTACGGCCTGCCTTTGAACGCGTCATGTGTCATGTGCCATGTTTTATTGACAGAGGTGATGCTAGTAGCAGCAGCAGGATATAGAAGACTGTGTTGTTTGACAGTGACAGCAGTGGGACCCAGGGAAGTGTGTCCTTTAAGATGTATCTGTGTGTGTGCGTGTGTGTGTGTGTGCGTGTGGGGGGGTGTGTGTGTGACATGTTAAGCTCCAAATACTGTGGCGTCAGTTATTATGTGCTTATATGGGCTGTTTTCACATTCTAGAGATTCTGTCACACTGAGATAGGGGACAATTTTGCAGAAACAGTAATTTGACTGGAGAGAGAGAGAGGAGCCAAGAGAGAGGGCATGGAGAGGAGGTGCAGAGGGCACACTCCTACACAATCCTCAACCCAGTGTTCTATGCATACATCTGTGTAATGAATCTGAATGTGCAGAATAGAGTTAGCACATGTAAAGCCCGGGATCCACAGGGAATACCCATAGTGCTCTTTTTCATCCTATATTCATATTAGCTTTGTAATTACTACAGAGAAGAAAAGGCAGAGAATGCATCACAAATTAAATGAATAGCAGGGATCCGCTCACTATGGTAAAAGTGTTGTTATAGGCTCATGTATTATAGAAGGCAAGTCTACTTTAAAATGTACTGCAAGTTTAGTGTGATGAAACTGGAGAAAATGTGCTTCTGGAGAGGCTCGGACAGATACAGGCGGGATGATAGCTCCTCTCTGTTCTTGTGGTTCTGCTGTGTTCAGCAGTACGATGCTAAACTACACTCTGAGAGGAGACTAGTCATGAATGAAAGTGTGGATAAGGAAAACATGAGAGGGTTTGACATAAGATCCTGGATGAGGGCCAACCAACTTTTAAAAGCTTTCAAAGGTCAATACTGAGAAACTCATCCACACATCATCTATTGTCATCACAAATACTACTGCAATGCATTACTGGCTGAATGTCCCAACAACTCTTTGACTGTCTCCATTTAATCCAAAATCCTGCAGTGAGATTACTGACAAGGACAGACAGACGAGAGCACATACCTTCTGTACTTGCTTCCCTTCATTGGCTGCCAGTTGAAACTAGAATACACACCTGCTTTTAACCCTCCTACGTTACAAGTCTTCTCTGCTCTACCATCCCAATAGAGCACTCTGCTCACAACATGCAGGCTCACTGGTGGTCCCTAGAGTCCATAAGCTTACAGTTAGAGGAAGGGTTTTCAGCTACCATGTCGTGGAATCATCTTCCTGCTCACGTCAGAGAAACAGAAGTCAAATTTAAAAACCTGGCTAATAACATTTTTATAAAAATCCGCTCATGGTTAATGTCAATCATCTATTTTATCTGTTGTTTTTTTTTAAATTTAGCTCTTTATTGCATTGTTTTGACCCTGTTTAGCACTTTCAGGCGCACTGTGTGAAAAGTGTTGTACATTTAAATGCATTATGTTTTATATTACTATTTGACCATGTTTTCTCAGGTGAGTAAGTTGTGTTGTATCATGTCTATGCACCATTACCATATGCTGTCCCAATCAAATAAATCAATGAACTTGCAATGTGGGTAAAGCTTTCTCTTGAATGCAGCTCTGTGCTCAAATAAAGACCTGCCCACACCTCCTATTGGTCAGTCTTTATGCTCTGAGTGAGTGACAGGTGGATTCAACCAATTGAAGTGTAGAAGAGGTAGATGACTTTAGCTTCTTCTTCAAGACAATATAAAGATACAAACTGTACATGAATTGTAAAAAACAAAATTGTGATCTGGCTCCAAGGAAAATATTGATTTTTGGCATATCGACCACCCTTTCTCCAGAGGGGCTAATTTGGCCCACGAGGGAGTGCTAATATTTGACCTGTTGAGGACAAAACATTTGAGTTTTTACAGCGCTTACAGAGTTTGTATGGGTTTCACTGCTGTAATATTCATTGTGATTTCACATATAGAGTAATTGCACTACTGCACCAAGGTCACCTCCAGCTCAGTCCTATGTTATCAGAGGTTATAATACTCCCTACACTGCAATAGACAACAGCCACAATGTGTTTAGTGTCAATGTCTCTGGATCCCACACTGTAAACTAACTCCACACAGTCTACTGCCTTTCTCTACAAAGCTACTTCAATTATTCAACACTAGTCTAAACCAAGTGTATTTTACAAGTGTAGTGTAAAATCAAGAGTAAAATAAAACCGTAACATGGGTAATTAAACAGTGCTGTCACCAGATCTGCTGTCTGTAACATGCCGTGATGGAAGCGCTGGGAGTTTCCTGTACATTCACTCCAGAGGCCGTCTGTCAGAGCAGGCCTACACCACTCATGAGTGGTGTCCATGTCTTTTCACAGCTCCGTACTCCTTTCTCGCTCCACAGAACACTACACATGTCCAGGTAAGTGGGGCTATGAGACCAGGCTGACAGTAACCATGGGAGGATCAGCTCTGGTCTATGGGGACAACTCTGACACGCAACGCACTAATGAACAGTTTGATGTTCCATGTCAGTAGAGGGGAGGGAAAATTGGCATCTGGTGCTTTCGAAAGAGATTGGAAAAATCATTTACAGTGTTTTTCACAGTTCATCAAAGGTGTACTTTTCAGGTGGGGGTCTGCTCAGGGGTTGTTAAGTGATGATGTCACTTCTGGGTCCAAGCGGTAACATCACGGCTGATTTCTAGCTTTATTTTTTGATGCTATGGTGCAGTGCTGTGTTCTTTATTCATCAAACAAGAGACAATTACCTTTCAAAATGATGTATGTATGTATGTTTAACCACAAATTGTATCAGATATGTAAATTATGTGTAATAATCTATCTTTGCCTGGTTTTTCACCTCAACTCACACACTTTCTGTTAAACCTTGTTAGCATGTCCATTGTTTTTAATAACCCGGAAATGATATCACACTTAACAACCCTGTACCTTCTTGTCCCCATGGAATTATTTGCCCATAAAGTTCTAAGGAATTGCTTATACCTTGAAAAACATGCATTCTTACTAGTGTGTTGCATTTCCACAGATCTGACTTGGTAGCTCCACCTGCTTGTCTCTGTGGAGGTGGATGAGATTAATGCCATACTGTGGAGACGAGCCAGTAGCGGATTCTCTACTGAAACACTACACACTGACATAACTAAAGAGGATAAATGTATTTGAGTAATTGGGGTTATTCTGTACTTTACTGTCTCATGCTACTGTCAAAACTTGTGTGCCTTTTTCTCCAAGTATCCAACACTTCAGTTCTAATTGCCTAGAGTCACAATATAAAGTACATCACATTAGTGCTTCATTTGTTCAGAGGGCAAGTAAAATGTCTTTTGTTGATATAGCGATTTCGTTAAGGAGTTGTTGGATAATTATAGCTGCATAATACCTCATCATAAATGATTAGGTCCATTTATGAATATTCCCTTGTGGATATAACTAATGAAATGGCTCCTACGACCTCATCACACTCGGAAAGACTCAGAAAATAACCAATATGGAGATTCTTGGTAAACAACAGTGAAAACAATAGTTCCACCCAGAGGTGCTTTTGCCTCACAGTGAAGAGGACGTGGGAGGTAATGTATGCAGTACTAGTACACGCTTATGGAGGGCCGCATGCATGGGAGAGTGTAGAAGTGTATTGACGTTTACTGGAGAGGGACGAGCGCATATGTCCATCTGTAAACTGTCTCTGAATACACACATGAACAGTGGGATCTGATTTAAGTCCATCTGGTCCACAAAATGCGTGTTCTGTTGACATGAGCATGTGTTGAGATGCATTTATTTGTAAAATATTGGTAGTTTTCATATTTTTTACTTGGGATCTATCTGTGAAATTGATTTGATAGTACACTGGGCTCCATCAGTTAGCTTTGATCAGATGCAGGATCAAATTTCCCATGAGCCATTTGGGTGCAGTAAAAACTCTACTGTCAGAAACCAATCAGGGCAATGTCAGACCAGGTATAAGGTCTATAAATAAAGAAAGAAATCTTAAAGGCGCTGTACCTCATTTTTACTGAAAAACAGAACTCGTTTTTAGCAGTTTAGTGGTGGTCCAAAGTTATTCTTCACTGTGTTCTGACCTAATTATTCACTCAAATTACTTTTCACAACATTCAGAGGCCAGAGTTTTGCCATCACATTAATGCAAACAACAACTAGCATGCTAACCACGCACTTCCGGTTTATCAGACAGTGAAACATTTTATAATTAGATGCACACAGCGCACAGCGGTCTTATTTTGAATCCAGAGTGTATTTTTGCTCAAATACCCCTTGTAACTTATTTTGGAAATGTTATTACTTTTCCTGGAATGTAATGCTAAAAATACCTTGTAAAACATGCATTTTTACTCTGATCGGGATCGTCTCTCCACAGATCTGACCTGTTACTCGGTATGGTAACATCTCCTGCTTGTCTTCATTGAGATAGATAAGTTAAATGGTCTATTGTGTAACATTCTAGGTGTAACTGGGAGGTAGGTTAAGCTCCCTCTTTTTATATTAATAAAAAATAAGTGATTCTGGCATTAACAATGACAAAGGTAAAGTGGTAGAAAATGAAAAGCTTTATATTTTATCAACATTCAAAAGTGCTTTAATTTTTTATTTTTTATTATTATTATTTTTTTCTCTCAACATGCACCAATCAATAAAAAAGTAAACAGCAACCAACAAATTCACTTTTGTGGATTTTATCCAAAACTGAACAATTAAACTAAACAACAAATCAAAGTTAGTAATGGCAAACCAAACAAAAGAAAACTGAAATTCTACATTCACAATAGGTTAAAGTGCTAGTGCTGTGCAAAACATGGATGATGTGCGATTACTGGCATTTAAAGTGCTTTGTGTACTGCTTAGGACTAGGTTAAGGTGTTTGGTGTTCTAGATGTTTAAAGTGCCTTGTGCTAAAGGGGCCTGTCTGGACTAAAGTGACTAGTGCTAACCCTGAGCCTTGCATTGCACTACAACCCCGACTGTATATTGCACTTAAACTAACCCAATTCACAGTAAGACAAAGACTAAGCTAATATACCAAAATATTCATCCAATGAAAACAGTCAAAAGACTAGCAGAGCAGAGACTGAATATAAAGCCACTGTCACCACAGCAACATCAGCAACACCTTTAACCCAGTTATCATAAAAGAGACACATTAGTATAGGCTTCCACGACTGATCACTACAGAGAATATAACTTTAGCTATTTACACTCGCTGATTGCAGCTACCACAGAACAGCGACCACACTGAGGTATGTGCACCTTTTCTAATTTATCCTCCTGAGACCTGGCGTCCTCATATGTGGACAACACGTTTTTGGCTTGTCTAGACCACAGTGCAAATTATTAGATGAAGAATAACAGCATACAAGAACAGCAACAATGTAAATATATTATATATATTCATTTTTAACAGTTTAGAATGTTTAGAATATTTTATTTTAATTGTTTTTGTTTTTCTTCCTGCTCCTGTCTGCAGCTCTTCACATGAGACACATTGTTCCAAGAGGCACAATTGTTGTTTCTCATTTTGTTTTTACATGCAGGACAAATGTTGCTGTGTTCAGGGTCTTAATAAATAGTTTTTGCAAATCATTATTCAAATGTTTTATCAAAATGAGTAAAATGTCCACATATGAGGATTTTAGGATAATTTTTTTCTCAGAAACTACATAATGTAAAAAGATAATTCTTTGTTTTTACACTCATCAGGTCCCAGCCAGCCCAAATAACAAAGACAAATTGATAAAGCATGTCATGCAAGAGCTCGGGTCTCAGGAGGTTAAAATCAATGAAGCCGGGTGCGCCACGTGCAGCGTAACGTTCACGGACACACAGCGGTAAGAAACTACAGCACCTGTGACTACCTGGTTACACAAGCAAAACAACTACATCTACATTACAACAAGTGAAAGCACCTCCAACTGAAGTTACTGGTGTACATATATTTCTAACCTCCTCATCAGCAGATAACACAAACCCCACTTTTATATGCAGTCATATCCCTAACCATGCCTAATGAGCTCAAGTGAATCAGATCCATGATACTCTGTCCCATGTCCCAGTGTTCACACATCTGTTTAAAGCCTGTTCACTGATGCAGACCACACATTTCATGTGTACATGAGCACATGCATGCTAACCGTCACACTACAGCACCCCTGACAGCGCCATCTACACTGAGTGCATAGGTAACATGGATGTAAACTATTTAATAGACTGCTTACACTGCAACAATGTAAATCACATTATGGACTGGTTTCTTTATGAGCTTGTAAATGTAGATTGCCTTGTTTTATTATTTTTTATTATTCACTCTGAGACACTTACAAAGTCATGCCTGAAGTAATATATTTCAGACAATATAGGAGATGTCGTGGTAATATAAGATTGTAGGTTTATGTTGTAGTAGTTGCCTTGTCTGCCAGACCTAGTACCATTGTGTCTTCAAGTGTCTTGCTCAAGAACACCACAACAGGTTATTGAGTCAAAACAAAACCCATCATCTGACCCAGGTTAATCGACAAGCTGTTGGCGTTACATAATTACCTTAATTCGTGATAAACTAGTTCATTAAGGAATTTTGATCCTTGTGAAAATTGGAAAGTAAACTTGCTGGCTGGGTTACTGTCACTAATCCATTATTAGCTCGGGGCTTATCTATTTCTTTGCTAAAAATAATTCAAAGAAAGTTCAATTATTTTACGTTCCAAATATAAAAATATGTGAAAGGAGATATGGACACGCTGAAATCGGAACAGAGCGTATGTAGTTTTAATTTCAAATAGCCCAAATCCAAACAATTACTCCAACTGAATTCAAATTTCTACAGTGAGTACTTAAATATATTTTAACTATATGATATACTGCCTTGAGTGTACAGTTGCTGTTCTATGTTAATGTGGATAGTCTGGGTAAAGAGGGAGGATTATGCAAAATCAATTTTTTTTCTTCCCTCATCAAAAGCATGCCTGAAGAGGTTTTAGATGTCACCCATGCATGTTTCAGTGAATTAGTGATCTCTGTTCAAACCCTCCTTATACTTAGTTGTAAGATTCTGACCAATGCTCCGCCCACAAGTCTACGTCACCCATTCTCTCACATGACAACTCTCCATAAATATACAAAGAGCATGACACAAAACTGTACACAACAACTTGACAAACCTGAAGCGATGTGCAGTAGTTTCATTAACAAATGTTAATATGTTGTTTTCAGCAAATATAACATTTTCAAAACAATAAAAGGTGATCTAAATATGTTAATACCCCATAGAAGTAAAGTACCCCCTCTTTAATTAGTGATGGGACTTTCGGCTCTTTTATGGGATCTGAATCTTTTAGATCCATTAATTTCAAAGAGCCGTTCACTGGACTGGCTCTTTTACTATTTATTCATATTAAAGAAGCCAGTAAGAGAACTCCTTTTATCTACAAACTAATCACAGAGAGAAGCGACCAAGGCTCAGATGTGTTTAAAACGGTTCAAACTGAGAGTTGGAGTGTGCCACCCTTTGGTATAATCTAAATAAAACATTGCACTACTACTACTACTACTACTTCTACTACTACTGATGTGGCTAAAACTGCTCTGCTAAATCTTTCATTGGTTCAGTGATAACCAGTGTAAAAATGCATAACAACTCGAAAGAAAAAGATTAATTTCTTTAAAAAAATTAGATGCGACTCCAACAGTGCACATTAAGGAACCGTTCAAAAGAGCCAGCTCGTTCCTAAACGTCATATCACCATCTTTAATATACGGTAATTTAATTCTGTTATATAGTGCCTTGATTGGACAGCTGCTGTTCTGTGTAAATGTGAAGGGACTGGTAAATTTCTTCCTCTGGGTCGGACTCTACACAAGTGTGCCATGTCAGCAGTTGTGGGCTTTTGTGAGTTGAGTCTCCCAGACGCTAATCCACACACATGCGTTTGACACAGCTGTGAACCAAGATGAATGGCCTTCTGAGACGCCTCTAACAAGCCCTGAACTCTATCTGTGGAGTAATACGTTTTATAGGTCCTCCTGCTGAAGACTTCTATTATTGGCATTAACATAACTCACTTCTGCTGCTGTATCGTCTCTGATTGTGTTAACGGGCCTCTGCTGTCTGTCCCGTGCAGGGAGCCGTGGACAGGAGTTGAGGCTGGTAATGAGTCCATGGGGCGGTGGTCTTCTCAACCCCTCTCCCCCCTGGGCTCTGGATACTGTTGGAATCACTGCAGTAACACTCAGCTTTACTCTAGGGAGGCAAATATTTTGTTTTTTTTACTAGTAGCAATTTTTGCACTTTGCTGATGTGCTATCTATCTATCTATCTATCTATCTATCTATCTATCTATCTATCTATCTATCTATCTATCTATCTATCTATCTATCTATCTATCTATCTATCTATCTATCTATCTATCTATCTATCTATCTATCTATCTATCTATCTATCTATCTATCTATCTATCTATCTATATCTATATCTATATCTATGATTTTTGCCTGTTTAATGTTATGTTGAAGGTTACAGCTAAAATTAAATATCTTGGCCATATCATCACTGCAGACATGACAGATGATGATGATATTTATAGACAATGCAGGATGTTGTATGCTCAAGCCGATACTCTTATGTACAAGTTTGGTTCATGTTCTGATGCTGTAAAGTTGATGTTGCTTAAATCATATTGTACACCTCTATACACTGCCCACCTCTGGACTCATTACAAAAAAGGCAGTCTCCAAACGCTGCAGGTGGCTTATAATGACGCTTTACAGGTGTGACTGAGGAGGACTAGTGCAACAGAGATGTTTGTCACTGCACAAGTGAACACTCTGCAAGCTGCAGTAAGAACTTTAATGTACAGTTTTATTCTCAGACTGAATAAGTCAGAAAAACGAATAATAATGTCACCCACAAACATAAGATTCAATGCAATCTATCTGTCTATCTATGTAATAATAATGGCTTGCACTACACTATAGTCATTATTCATTCATTTCCACACTTGGTGACAGTAAGCTACTATTGTAGCTTACTGCCCTGGGGCAGACTGACGGCATCTCTTGTTCTCCGACCACCACCAAGGACACAACGACAGTCCCAGCGGGACTCGATCCTCCGACCTTCGGGTTGGGGGACCAACACTCTAACCACTGAGCCTCTGTCTAGCTGTCTGTCTTTCTGTCTGTCTCGCTGTCTATCACTCTGTCTATCTATCTATCTATCTATCTATCTATCAGCATCTGAAATCTGTTAGCTGTGTACCTGTGATCCGTTTAATGAATACATGGATTTTTTATTCTAATTTCTCCGTGTAAAATCCATTTGTTCGTATACTCACAGTATGATTCTTCACTACACAGTATTTTACAGTGGGTCAAATAAATGTGCCAAAGCAGCTGGAAAAAATGTAAAACTGAATCTAAAAAAAATCAGTGGTTTAATAGTTCTTCTTGGCCCACAGGATCTCTTGTTCTTTGTTCAGTCTTTATTTTTCATTGGCTGCTCTTAAGTTTTACAGTGGTGTGGATGGATCGTGATGGATTGCCTGCCCTCAATGCTTTGAAGTAAATCTTGTTCTTTCTTTGGTCTTTGGTCCTGAGTCTCTCCTGACCCTGTGGGCTCTGGGATTTCTCTTCCACTCAAGCGATACCAGCGAATCACTCTCACTTCTGGATCTCCTTCCACAATCATTTTTACTCAAGTAACTAAACCATAATGTACTGTAGTGGCCTGTATACTTGGACCTGGTTTTGGTATGTGGAGTAACTATATAAGGCCAACACAAAACCTATTGGTCTGTCCCTTGGTCAATAAGTGTCGGCTCAAATTGTAATGGATTTAATGTGATGTTTAAGAACGACGCTCCGACATAAACCTCACAAAACCAGAATGTTTTCTTACGTTTTTGAATGTGCCTATGACAAACCTGTGCTGCTGTGTTCTTCTTCTTAATCTTAGTTACTTTTTCTTGGCGATTTTCCATCTCTTCTCAATGCTGGACGGTCTTTCTATGAGCCGTTTCTATTTCGGGTTTCCCCTATTCAAACCCGTCAACAGAAATGTGAGGGACAGGGGTAAGAAGGTTTATATGGGGCCCGGTCTAATATAAATGAATAGGCAGAGATTCCAATTCTGTGCCCCTGAGACCCTTGGGTCAGAGGTAATAGAACCCCTTTGTCCTCCGTTGTTCCCCCAAATCCTCCTATTAGGTTCTGAGTGGCTGAGTAAAAACTGGATCAAGAGTGTACAGTATTGCCTTTGCATGTATAAGGTGCCTGTCCATCTACAAAGTACCTCCATAATCACCCATTAAGGACTTATATGGAGAGCTGGGGAGAGAAGCCAAAAACTGTACTCAAGTAAGAGTAACGTTACTTCAAAATAGTATTACTCAGTTAGAAGTATAAAGTAGTAGCGCAAGAAGTTACTTAAGTAAAAGTGAAAAAGTATTTCGGAAAACTACTACGCAAAAGTAAGTGAGCACTACATCTGATTTATAATGGCATTTTCACAGAATAGACAACAATGAAAAAACAAAATCATATCTGAAAGATATGAGGAAAGGAAGAAACGCAAATGTTCAAATTGCTGATGTGACGTGTGTGAGCAAGTTGTCTCTTTTGAACGGTTCATTAATGTGAACGGTTGGATTCCAATAAAAATGTTTTAAAGAACTGAATTGTTTTCTTTTCCAACTTTTATGGATTTTTACACTGATCAACACTGAACTGACACAAGAAGCAGTAAAGAAGCAGAGCAGGCAACAAGAGTGAGAGAAAAAACAACAACAACACATTTGATAACATAATAATGTTTAGTTTTTAAAATGATTGTTATTGTATTGCAACATTTTATTTAGAATTTTATAATTCCAGAGGGTAAACTCACTCTCAGTTTGAACTATTTTAAATAGATCTGAGCCTTGGGCTCTCTGTGATTAGTTTGTGGATAAAATGAGTTCTCACATTGGCTTCTGTCATATAAATAGTAAAAAAGTCATTCTTCTGAACAGCTCTTTGACATGATCCAAATGATTTGAGTCCCATAAACCAGCTGAAAGTTCCAGCACTAGTTCAAATCATTTACAGTTTAAATATCAGTATAAAGCTTTTGTCACTTGTAGATTTACTCACAGTAGGTAACCACAAGTTTTACACAAGTAAGAGTACTGCTGAGTACTTCATTTAAATATTATTCAAGTAGGAGTAAAAGCACACTGCTAGAAAAGTACTGAGTGAGTAAATGTACCCACCTCTGATTGCACGTACATATGACTCTAACTATATTTTCTAAGTAGTAGTAGTAGTTTTGGAGTGGGCTTTGCAGCAGTTTAGATTTTGTACTGTTTATTTACCTGAGAAAAGTACAGTTGTATAATGTGTGACTGAAGCGTAGTTGGATTGCCTGTGGTGTTGTGCCTCATATCTTCGGCCCACCTGGATCTCCTGCTGCAGCGCTGATAAACTGCAGCTCCAGAGCAAACACTGTGTAAGTAGTGAACGAGATAAGAGCAGATAATGAGGGTCCACGCCGCTTTATGACACTGTAATCACTGTAAAGAGCGGTAATGACTGAGACGCTGCCATCAGAGAACTGACCATCATAAAACAAATGACATTAGACGAGTCCCTTTCAATCTTTATCACATTTATTTTAACTCAAACACGCAAGAGGAATGAGTACGAAACGGCTTATCGATACGACAGATTTGAGTGGTAATATTTGATAGTTTTCACTGAACAGCTCATTTAAACAGTTTGCAGTGATCCAAAGCAATTACTCATTATCTTTTGAATTCAGAGCATCCTAATTATTCACAGAGTTTACAAGTGCTTTTCACAGCGTTCAGAGGCCAGAGCGGAGTTTTGCTGACACGGTAAAGCTAACAACAACTAAAACTTCCTGTCCTGACATTAAAATGCTTTCTAATAAGACGCGGGCGGTACAAAGCAGACTTATTTTGACCTCAACAGCTGCGTATACAACATATCTATGGGGTAAGACACATTTTGCTCAAAGATATGGGGAAAAAAATCGCACATACACCACTTCAGAATTTGGACTGAAGTTGCAGAAGAAATAAATAAATAGAAAAGCTGGAAAAACTCTGGATCTGTGAGAGTCAACACCAAAGAACACAGCACTCTACCAGGTCTGCTTTTTTATTTTTATTTTTGTATGTTCATTTTTCAGTTGCGCTCACCCCTCTCACTCTGTTTTTCTCTCTTCACTTCAACTTCGACATACTTTAGATACACAAACACTACACATAAACACTCACTTTGTTATTTTATTATCATCGTTTTACTGTCTTGTCTACAAACTGTCCCGTTATGTCACTTGTGATACGTCGGACCTGCTGTGTATGATAAAAAATTGATATTTGCTTTGAATCCTGGGCCATATCTGTATCTGGAGAAGGCTGGATCGCATTAGCATCTATGTGTGCGATTGCCAAAGGTTCCCGTGCGCTCTGAGAAGGTGTTGCGCCTCCCACGGCCTCCCACACACACACAGCAGGCCCGGGTCTGGAGAGCAGCAGGTGAGGAACATGTGAATATTTTGAGGAAGCATGACGGGGCAAGAGCAAAGCAGATCTAGTGAAGTCATCCTACTTTCTATTTAGAAGAAAGAAGACGGGGAGATCAAAGCTATTCCAGCCGTTAGCTTTGTACTGAGGGACGTTTTATGTAAGTGGTGCTGTAAAAGTATTATAGTAAAAGTATTGCGGACATTTGGCAGCTGTGGACATTTTTACTCAATAATATATAATAGTTTTGACTTGTTTTGACTCATTTACATGTGTTGCTCTTTCAGTGGAGGGTAGGGCCTCTTTAAATCTGAAGTACCCAACCTATTTGTGAATTTCTTTGGCCTAAATCTTTACTTGCATTCATATGTATAGTCATTTATTTCTTTGACCTAATTCCTAAATCCTTACATGTATTGATTTGTAATATTATCTATCTTTTTGACAGAATTTTTGTGATACTATCTGTTGTTACGCACGGGCATATGTCTTGTTTGTTAACGTACAAGACGATGGACCCAGCAGCCTGAAGTCATGTGGACTAGATTAAGACTGGTACGATTATTTTGATGGTATAAATACACTGCATACATGTTCATTTGTAGGCTGAAGGCGAGACGACACTTTCAGGGACAGCTCTTTGACAATTGTGCACAAATGATCCAATAAATCTGACTTTTTGATTCTATTGATTTAATATATTTTTAAGGTTTTTAGTATTACAAATTCCACAACACCCCTCAAAGTTTAAAGTGTAAAAACTTTGCCTGGGATGTGTGTGGATTTGCCAATCAAGGACAAGCACGGTCCATTCATATCAAAATAATTGTGGCTGCCTATGAGGACTAAAGAAAAGAATCAAATTCAGGGCTCAAGGACTCAAGACACTGGAAAACTCTGTGAATTTCTGCAAAATCAATGAGCAAATCAATAAAGTCTGTAAACCTGTGAGCTCCTTTATTTCACACGCGTTACTGAAATAAACAAATCTGATTGGACGATCATGCTTGGCTCTGGCTCCAGATGCAGCAGCTCTTTGTTACAAAATGAAACCACTGCAAGCTATCTGCAGCAAATCTCGTTAATCGGGAAGTATGCGCCAAAAGCAGCACTCTGATTGGCTGCGCTTGGGCGGTCCAAAACTTTCGCTGTCTGAAAAAAAAAAAACAGTTCTAAAGTCGAAACTAATGCATGTGGATATTAACGATGTGCCAAAGGGTTTGTGAGAGCTATGGCTGAGTTAGACAGATTTAAACACCTACTTCCTCCTACCCCCACTTTAAGATAGCTCCATATTTACACTTTAAATGCATTCCTCTGAAGTGGGATGCAGTCTATTCCAGGGAAAATTGACTTTGAAAAAACTTTGCTCTTTCAGTTCTGACACCTGGCCTCAATGACGCATCACTACCTGTCAGCCCAATACCTGAATCTATTTCTCATTCAGCGAGAGATTCCAAAGGGTTTTTTATCCCCATGATCATGATACATCTCCTTTTGCGATGCTGGCTGGGTTTATATTGTTCCTACACATCCTGCATCTGCCTTACACATATATAATAACTTACTGTTGACAGCCAATGTAAGGTTAATGTAATAGATGAAATGTTTTTGAAAGCAGCCATAATGCAGAGAGGAGATGGCCACTACTTCTCTAGGTGATCACTTAAAGAGGGGGTGTTTTACTTCTATGGGGCACTAACTGCTATAATATAACATATTTAGATCCCCATTATACCTTTTATTGTTTTGAAAATGCTATTTGCCAAAAAACAACATATTAACATATTTTAGTTTCACTTCTGTGTTTGATGCTTTTGAGTCCCCTTTCCCTTTGCTCCCTGTTCTAAGTCACTACCCCTCCAGAACACAATCAGCATCTGTATCATGCTTTTGTATGTTTATGAAGATTTGACTGTAGAAGCATGGATGACATAGGCTTGTGGGCTGAGCGTTGGACAGAATCTTACAGCTATCTATAAAGAGGGTTTGAATAGTGCCCAGGAGAGATCATTAAAATACTGAAGCTGGGTGACATCTAAAACCAATTCACACATATTTTTGATGGAGCAACAACATTTTAACATGGTAGAAAGCTCAAAAAATCGATTTTGCATAATACCCCCTCTTTAAAGTGTGACTAAACACCAAATCTGCACACAGCAACAGTTCAAATGCAGCTGCTAAACTGGGCAGTGCCCGGAGAACTGAAGAGGAGAGTGCAGGGGGAAGAGTCTGGAACACTTCATGCTGTACCCTGCAGCCAGGTCTCTCTAATGGGCTATTCAGAGCAAACGCATGTGAAATGTATTGGCCACTGAAGGCAGCAGACACAAAGTATAAAATCGTCTTAAATAAAAAAATCGTCTAATAATGACAAATAATGACTTGGAACACGAGACAATGCTCTTAGAAAAACTGTTGATTTAGTGTTGTGCACCAATAGTCTACAGTTTGCGTAACAGCAGGTTAATTTCCTCCAGCATTTGACTGTGAATGCATCACTGCAAACCCACCCATTAATAATACTTCTAAAAACAGGTGTGTGCGCTGCCTTGTTCACTTGGTGGTCATCAGCAGCAGGTTCAGATGGGAGTTTTCTTCTTTGCAACACAAAGTAAATTAGCATGAATGTTTGGCTCCACTGATATGTTATTTTGGGACACTGGTGTTGAGCCAAGGTAATATGGCACTGCAAGTTTAATGTACCCAGTGTGTCCTGAGTGGGGAATGAAAATGTAAACGCTAAGGTAAATGCTCTAAAACAGGGGTGCTCAGACTTTTTCAGTATGTGAGCTACTTTTAAAATGATCGCGTCTGAAAGATCTACCACCTAATACAAAAATGTTAAACATATTTATTTGTAAATGTATTATGAATTCTTACATGTACAGTGCATTTTCATGTACCTTGCACAACGTCATGAGATAATACTGCACAACACAACTGAACTTCTTACATGTTCATAATTACTTGAATAATGATTACTGCTCTGACTTGCACTGAATAGAATCAGTGAGGGATGCATAGTTCGGGCAGTAGCTTCTGACAGCCAGGAGTAAAATTGCATTTTTTGTTTGAAAGCGATAACAGAGCTAATCATGTTGATTACGGTTTTGTCTTATTTTTATAGCCATAAAAATCATGTTAAACGAAGTATCAGAATTTACTGCATTTTTTCACACAACTACTTCTATTTTACACATCCATCCGTATTTTTTCTTTTACGATGATTTATGATGATTACTTGTGATTATTTAAGTTTTTATTTGCATCTTTACAGATGTCCCCTGCTGATATTTTAAAGAGAAACACTGTATAATTTCAAATAATATACATTCTGCCAACCTAATAAAGCATAAACTATGGTCTCTCATGTTTTTGTATTTAAAAAAAAATATATTTTAATTAATGCCAGAATTGCCTTGTGAAATTTAAATGGGACGCTAAACCTAATTTCACCCACGCGTTACACAAGCCTTCAATTTCAAACCCTGCATGCTACAAACTGCACAGAAGAGCCAAGAACCACTACATGTGTCCTCTTGCCTATAATCTCATGTATAGCACTAAATTACAAGTATGAGTTCTTTTCAAGTCATCTCAAGGAGGCAATTTGATGCTCCAATTCAACTAATTTAGCTGTCATTGTGAGAGTCTCACCTTGGCCCCCTGTTAATGGTAGAGCCGGGTGCAACGTGAGGGCCATGCTAAAGCTAATCCATCTGGAAGGCTCTAGTGTACGAGAGCAGACGCAGTACTGATCTGTCAGAATACACACACGGACAGGGGATGAAGCGGTCGAGAGGGAGAGCCGAGGGAGTGCAGAAGTACACTGTAGAAAAACAAACACTAGCAGAAGCACGGTTTTGAGTGAAACCGGGGCATCTGACCTTATCAAGAGCACCTGGGTTGTGTCACATGCTCATGCTCATGGATATTTATGCGCCTTGAAATCATAGGGTAAGCACAAGCTCGTGGTGCCTAAGACGAGGCTTAAAACCAGGGAGGGGGACACCTATTTCTTCACTAAATATTGCTATTGCTAATGCAGGTCGAAAAAAGTAATACAGTAAATTATCCGCTAAATGTCGTTAAGGCGATTTGAAGAAGATTATATAAAATCAATTCTGTGCTAAAAGTTGCTAATGCTAAGCCGCTATGTATGCTAAATCCTCCAATCCTCCTAAATGCCCCCAGCCACACTGAAGAATAGACATTTTCAATTAAACATATCTTCACCGGTAATTAATAGTTGAACGCCACACTTGTCTTCAGTAAATCTATTGGAAAACAGTTAAACAATTTCAATGTGAAATATCTGTCCTTAAGATCATCAGATTTCTCTCAGATGATCTTGATACAATCCATCCTCATCAAGAACAAAGAGACCCTGTCTGTCGTGCTCCTTTCTGCTCCTCCAAGCCCACAGCACTTTGATCTGAGCACTTTTATCACACCTGACACTGGTCCATGCACTCCACCCTGCTCTGCTTGCCTCTTATGTACGATTCCCTCTTGTGTGTTGACCCACGGTGATTCTTAAGGAGAAGAGCATGAGTTATTATAAACAGCAATCACTGAGCATTATTATTTTTTTTTTTTTTTTTCTGGCCATTTTTCTGGTCAAGGAGACTATTAAAAGTTTGACTTCTTTTAAAAATTTAATTAAAATATTGCTGCTTTGGTGGGTTCAATGGAGCTATGGGAGAGGCAATTAACTTCTCTACAAATGAATTGATTGGAGCTGTTTATAGCCTATACTTGCAAAGCTGAAATTAAATATGATTAGATGTTTTTACTGCCAATTAGAGCTACAATGATTCTCAGATCACTCTCTGTGTGTAAAACTGTTGGCGCTCACATATGGCTTGCAGAGTCCTCCACTAAAATTTGATAATTCATTGGATGTTTCCATTAGCTTACTTTTTTGAGCAACAAACTATATATATTCTGTGGTGGTACATGGGTGGAATGCTTTTGACTCATAGCAAGAGGTTCGATTCTGAATGGAGGCCTCCCAGCATGTGCAGGTTGACTCCAGGTACTGCGGATGCTAATGTGTGCATCCAAGGAGACTCTGGGAATGTGATTGTTTATCCCTGAGTTCTCTCTTGTCCAATCATGGCATAGCTCCTCCTTTGCCCATGTGTTCCAGGGGGTAGTCAGTGCTAGACCCCTTTAGAAGGTACAGTTGAACAGTTTACATACACTGTAGAAAAACACACATACACGTTGTTGTTTTTTTGTTTTTTGTTTTTTGTTTTTTGTTTTTTTTCTCACTGTGTGACATGAAATCAGACTAAACTTTTTACTGTTTTACGTATTAGGATTACCAAAATAATTTCTATTTGCTAAATGCCAGAATAATGAGTATTTTTTAGACAGTGTTTCATTACTTTCTTCAAAGTCAGAAGTTTACATACAATAAGGTTCCAATGGGAGTTTTCTTCCTTGCAACACTAAGTAAATTAGCATAAATGTTTGGCTCTACTGATCTGTTATTTTGGGATACCAGTGTTGAGCCAAGGTAATATGGCACTGCAACTTTAACGTGTCCAGTGTGTCCGACTGGGATGTGAGAAGGTAAACGCTGAGGTAAATGCTCTAAAACATCATTTAGTTAAATGCAAGTAAACAGATAATATGGCCATAACTTTACACATGTCCCCTGCTGCGATTTTAAAGAGAAACACTGTATAATTTCAAATAATATACATTTTGCCAACCTAATAAAGCATAAACAATGGTCCATCATGTTTTATATTTTTTCAAATTTTAATGTCAGAATTACCTTGTGAAACTTTGTGAAATTAGTATTTTTTTAGACAACATTTCATTACTTTTTTTTCAAAGTCAGAAGTTTACATGCAGTAAGATTACTATGTTCTTTAAACAATTTGGAAAAAATCCAGATGACGATGTCATGTCTCTGGAAGCTTCTTGACAACATTTGAGTTATTGAGACACAGTGGATATATTTGAAGGCACTCCTGAAACATGCCGCTTCTTTGTGTAACATCGTGGGAAAATCAAAAGAAATCAGCCAAGACATCAGGAAGAGAATTGTGGACTTTCACAAATCTGGTTCATCCTTGGGTGCAATTTCCAGATGCCTGAAGGTGCCATGTTCATCGACCTTGTGAAGATGCTGCTGAAGCTGGTAAGAGTGTGTCATTAGCCACAGTGAAACGAGTACTGCACCAACATGGGCTGAAAGGACACTCTGCCAGGAAGAATCCATTACTCCAAAAGAAACATTAAAAGCCAGATTACAGTTTGCAAGTGCACACAGGGACACAAGTCCTTAATTTTTGGAAACATGTCCTGTGGTCTGATGAGGCTAAAACTTTACTGTGTTAAATGTCACATAGAGAAGCTTTGTGTTTCAGGTGTTCCTTTAAATACATCCACAGGGGTATCTCTAATTAACTCAAATGTTTTCAATAAACCTGTCAGAAGCTTCCAAAGACATGACATCATCATCTGGGTTTCCCCAAATTGTTTAAATGCAGAGTAATTTTACTGTATATAAACTATGACAAACTGTCTAAATTGTCTTCTCTCATTATTCTGGCATTTAGCAAATAGAAATAATTTTGAGGAAGAGTTTGGTCTAATTTCATGTGAGACAGTGAGAAAAAAGTGTATGTGTGTTTTTATACAGTGTATGTAAACTTCTGGTTTCAACTGTACATGCGCTGGTAAGCCAATCCTTTCCTCGGCTCATTTAGTCTTCATCCATGGCCTGTGGGCTCAGGCGGTGGTATGTTGTGTTATTTAACTCTGCTTTAAGTGAGAAAGATCTGCTGCCTCTCTCTGTGTGGAATCTTGTGAAAGAAACTTTGTAGCACTGACATAGGCCTGGCACAGTTGGAGATTTCCATCCAAATTAGGTGATGGCTTCAATAAAGAGATGGCTTTCATGTGCCACCAAACGCAGTGTGTGAAGATAATTGGTCCGACAGCAAAAGCAGATTGTACAGCACAGTATGATAGAACAGTCTGTGCAGTTTTTAGAAATGGGAGTGTCTTTTCATGCGGATTTGATAAAGTAATTTAGTGTAAATTGTAGTAAGTATGATCTAATATTACGTGCTGTACACTGTAAACCAGGATTAGTTCAGCGTACTCAAACCGTTTGAGGCAATCGTTTGCCTCAAATGGTTTGAGTAACCAAATAAATGAGAACTTAATTGTTTAAGTAGGGCAAACATAAAAGCAAATGTTAACTAAAAATATCAAGTCAAATATACATATTAGTATTTCCCCAAAGGCCATAAAAAGCTGTAAATTTGTCTTTTTATTTAAATAATGCAAGACATATCTTGATATTGAAACAAAGCATTTTCTAGGAGGGTTTGTAAGTGGTGGTCGTCAGGCCAAGAGTCAGAGCCCTTTCCTTTTAAATATGTATTTCTAATGGGTCATGCTGGTGCTGCTGGACTGACTCTGATACAGTGTAAGGAAAAAAGTTATTAACAATCAAAGACCTTCAACAAAATCTTTAGCAGATCCTTTAGAAAACAATGCTCTGATCTCTCTGCTCCTGCACTTACCTCCTCCTTACAGTTTACTGAGATTTTAAGTATTGTAGTAGTGTAGTACAATGGCTCAATCAAAAGTACTTACTTTCTAAAATAAAGGAGGCATTTCTCCAGGGATGATGGGACATCCCCTAAAGACATCTGACAGCAGGTGCTGTTTTCTCTGCAATAATGACACAGTTTTCTTCAGCCTTACTGTCACTGCAGCTCCAGGGCAGACTGAGCACAGACACAGGTTTGATCTTCAACATAGTTTGTTAAACTGTGATTCCAAACTGTGATAAAATCATTGGACTATGTCACGCTCACTTTCAATTAAACTTCAAATACAGTTTTTATTCATCCCCAGTTTTTCCCCAAACCAACCCTGCAGATCTTAATTTAAAAATCATTTTGTGATAATGATTTGCTCAATAATGAGGTCCCTTTAATTATTCTGACAAACAATTAAAAATGACTCATGAATAATTGTGATGAGTGTGTGATTAAACTTACCT
Source organism: Periophthalmus magnuspinnatus (assembly GCF_009829125.3). NCBI lineage: Eukaryota > Metazoa > Chordata > Actinopteri > Gobiiformes > Gobiidae > Periophthalmus > Periophthalmus magnuspinnatus. The sequence continues at coordinate 16,088,459 of NC_047147.1, read as the reverse complement.
TTATGGCTGAACTGAATTTCAGGTTTTTAGTAGATATGGCTCATTCACAACATCCTGAGACATAAACACAAGCATTGAATACAAGTGTAAGAGGTTCCTCCTCCTCATGCTCCACCATCTGTTCTATTTGAAAATAATTAAGAACACAGTTCATCCTTTTCTTCCAAATCCTTATACAGCCATATCATCCCCGGGGCAATAATATGGAAAAAGGCAAGTGTTGCAAGTGACATTTGACATGCATTATTGGAGATATTCCTTAATAAGGAGACAGTACTCTGTCACTACTCTATCTCCTTACTTTGTGTAGAAAGAACTGCTGGCTTATAGTCTACTACATGGCGTCAAATGACCACACAATAGCACGTACAAATGGCCTAGGTTCAAATCTGAAGACTCTGTTTACTTGTTGACACAGATGTTTGTGGTAGAGTAGGCCATTATATTCTTAAAGGAGAAACTTGCTGAAAGCCAGGGAAAAAAGAAGATTTTCTTCAAAAGTTCAAACAAAGACAGGACTGTTATTTTAATCAGGAGCTGAGTATGAACAGAAAGTGTCAATACTGAGGCAGGAAAATGTACAGCTCAAACACAAAAGTGTCTTAAACACGTGTCAGTGAGTGCTCACCATGGTACTCAAATACAAATAAAATAAATTTAGTTCTTGTGTAGTTCAGGTTTTACAATAAAATGTTTTCCTCCAGTGATTCAAGCGAAAACTCTTTGAGAAGAATTAACATTTGAGTTAACAGTGTAGCTGACAGTGCTAGTGCATGTATGTGGTGTCATTTGATGTGGTTGGACCCCCGCTGATGCTGCCTGCTGAGCCCTCTGCACATTACCACTGAATTACACTTTGCGGTAATCACTCAAGAGAACGCCTCCACGCTTAGACAGTGAGCCTGGAGTCTAACAGTAGACTCCAAGTCAGGATTAGCCAAAGTGTGAAAAATGCATATCAAAATACCACATTAGTGTCTGCTCAATGTAACACTTGAGGTGCTTTCTGTGCCCTTTTTTAATATTTGTATATTAAAAATATTGACAGACCCTAAGAGGGTAACAACAGACGACACTCACAACACTTTGAGTTAAAGTGAAAAAATCATTTGTATTAAAAGTAGAATCATGAGTGGATGCAAGTATCGTTTTACAGTGAACAAAAACGAGCGCATGCTTACATCCAAAACAAATAAAATATTTTGGGGTATAGTATAGTCCTTGAAGTCCTTTTCAATGTCTTTTACTGTCTGTTCAATGTTCTTTCAGTGTTCAATGTGTTTGTAACCAGTCGGGTTATGAGCTGCCAGTTTGCCCGACTCTTTGGGTTTCGGTTCTCCATCCAGTACTGGAAGAAGATCCTTTCTCCTCTGCAGGTCTGAAGTTCTCAGTTCTGGTCAACAAAGAAACCTGACCAATGCAGGGCAACATGTGCTAGTAAGGCTACGGGGTTTCCCAGGCTCCTCAGCTTTCACAGCAACACGACCCAGTTCTCTGGTCAGCGTCTGATGCGAGACTGAGTAGCGCAAAGGGACCAGAACTTAACCTGGACCTTATTGGTTAATGCGACATTGGACTATACTGCTATTGGTTGCTCAGTGTGTTTGTTTATTTATTACATCCTTAAACCTTTTTTTTCCCCTTTTTATTTCTTTTTAGCATATTTTAATGAACATATTTATGAAATTATATTTTATCAATATGTATTCCCATTGTGATTTTAACCAAGTGTATCAATGTGTATTTGTTTTTTAATCATGTTTTTAACACTAGGTTACATCATGTGTATTTATTTTATATAAAAAAAAACATAATACATATTCAACCAGGGAGACTGTATTTCGTACCTTGTTCCTCCCTGCTGTCACCTGTCACTGTCATCCACTTTGATTAATTATAGTAATGCCATGGACTTATAGAGCACCTGTCAAGACACTCAGCTGGCTTTACATTAGGCCTACATTATTATTTTTAAATGAGGATACAATGACCGCAGGGCCTGGGATTGAATGATCAGCCTTCAGGTTAGAAGGTAAACACCTGACTGAGACAATGATGCTTTCACAAACAATCAATAAATCATCCCTTAAGCTATTCAGGTAAATGCTCTTACCCTCCTCACAAACCTTACTTACGCTAACTCCACCGCAACAGCAGAGTCATCAGGCTCCTCAACCTATCACTCTCCATCACAATTTTTTAACAAGCTCTTCAGAATACATTGCATCCAAAATCAAGTGCTTGAACAAATAAATGTGCGTTCTAATGGGTAATAGAGTTGTAAAGAGGAGCTAGATTGAGGAGAAATTTATTAGATCAGAAGTTCCAAGTTGTAGTTCTTTTTATTAAGTCAAGTCTCAAGTTTTGAAAATAGTGACTTAATCTGACCTGAGTCTATGTCATGACTTGCAAGTCCACAGCTCTGGTCAGTGTCATATTAAAATGATAAACTTAACATTTATGCAGCACTTTTCTACCTTCAAGGCACTCAAAGGGCTTTACATTAAGGAACCACTCACCCTTTCACACATACACCAGTGTACGCAAACAGTCTTGCCCACGGACATAGTGTTGATCTGTGCAAGCTGGAATCACAACGTCAAGAGCAGGATTCAAACCACAGACCTTCAGATCAGAGGACTAACAATCTGCTAACTGAGCTACTGCTGCTTTAGTAGCTCAGTTGTGAAACAGGCAGAACCAGCTGTGAGACAGACAGACCTGGATATATGAGTTGATGAGAAATGTTAGAGATGTTTGTTGACATTTCTTTACAGTTAACACATCTTAGACAAAACTGGAGGCGTCCTTAGTGCCACTATGCAGGGGATGGCAACTTCCACAACCTCATGGATTGTATCTATGTTACCAAACTGCAGTATGTGCTCGCATATGTCCCCAAGTGACCCCATCTCAGCCATTTATTCTTCAATAGACCCATTCATCTCCTCCTCACCATGAACTGGAGTGCTTCAGACACCTGCCCTAGAGCTGTAAAGTGGAGTGGACAGCAGAGCTTTCGTGAGGGTCACGCTATCCTGGGTCCCCACTGTTCATCACACTGGGAGGATGCCTGTAAATGTGCACATTACTCCAGGCTTCATCCATCTGCAGCCTCCCTCACAGCCCATAGAGCAGCCACTGAGCAGCAAGCGACAAGATGGATGCCGCTGCACTAGGACAGAATTGAGGGTAAAGCCCAAATCCTTGAGGGAAATTCACCATCTGCAGGATGTACATAATCCTGCTGACCCATAGTTAAACACAGATGGACTCAGATCTGAGAACTATATCTCTAGATAAGTATCTTTTATGATTCCTATTTGTCCAAAAGCCATATTTTGGACACTGCATCAGTGCTTATTTGCTATCAATCCACCTCAAACTTGAAGTTGACTTTTATGGTAATAAAGTTAATTTTAAACTGTGTGCAGTGGTTCAAACTTACTCCTCATTATGCTAACCCATTCCTAGCATCCTAATTATGCAACTTTCAGAGGCCAGAGCACAGTTTGGGCATAACGCCACTGCTAACAACAACCAGGATGCTAGTTAGATGGTAGTCCCAGTTTTACTTCCTGGTTTACAGCCAAAAACTGCTTTATAAATAAATGCAGACAGCACAAAGCAGTTTTATTCTGGCCCTATAAGAGCTTCATATGTACTATTAAAACTGTTGTACATTTTATGACTGACCCTATCTCAACAACTGAAAACACTGTATTTCCCTTAATCTGTACATTATGACTTAATTATGACAAACCAGTTCTTACAAATGCTTACACCTCCATTAGACCTGTTCTGATTTCATCACTTAAATCCAAGGTATGTAACTTTTTAGCCAAAAGATAGACTAAATATAATAATGTTTGTTTGTTTTTTTCAATTTGAGTAAACATGTGGGCTTGCATCTTCACAAACCTGACTCTTATTTGGTCTCCTCCTGCTTGTGTCTACAGAAATGTGGCTCAGTTGGCTATGTCTTTCCACAGTATGGTATAAAATGTATCTAGCTTCATGGAGAATCTTCTGAACTTTTTATTTCCGTGGAATCATGCAGCTGACATGCCACTAGAAAGTTGCATACTGTATCTTTAACATGCCATGAACATGAGACTATAAGCACCACATTGCTAACTATAGGACTAAAAATACACTTTATTTTTTTTCAATTCCCCAGGTTAAGTGCCGTTTGCAACAGAAATCCATGACCAGTTGAAACTAAAGAACTGAATCAACCTAATTGCTTATCCATAATTGAGTATGGGCTTAATCAATAATGTGTTGTACGATTGTGTTAATGTGTTGTTGTGTATATTAGTCCACTTCAAAAGACTGCCGCTCCTGAGTTATCCATGATGTTTTCTACCTTAGCGAACTCCATGACCTAAAGCAGTCGTATGGAAAACAGTGAGTCACACACCAGTGGGCCCTGGACACTTCCTTGATTCTAGTTTAATTAAATGTAATGGGAAAACTGGAAAACCGAGACACTATATCACAATTAGAGTGGTCAGGTGACACGTTCCCTGGACTGGCTACAGGACTGAGCCTTCAGACCAAAGTGAACATGGAAAGAGCATGGGAGCAGAGGTAGTGAAGTGTAGAGAGCACTGGAGCTGAGAGCACCAATACATGCTCCAGAGGTTACAGATATAGTCTACATACCTCTAATGTTGGTAACAGCCCATGTGAAACCCAACCAAAATGTCTTTCTGTGAAAAGGAAAAGTACAAAACATCTATGAGGAAAATGTTTTAGGTTGTTATGACACCAAAGAACTGATCTCAATGTGCACTATGTGAGAACTTAAACCAGGGGTGGCGAACACGCGGCTCTCGAGCCACATGCGGCTCTCTGCCAATAGGAATGCGGCTCTTTGCCTCTTATAATATTTTCTATATACTCTTTGCATTGTATCAATTTTCACTTTTTTTTCTCTCTTAAAACACATTCAAATCCACCAGGGCTTATTAAAACAAATAATAAACAATATATAAAAACTGATTTATCAGCTTTTTTTTACGCTGCGTCTGACACGTGACCGCTCGTCATGTGCGCGGGTCACGTCTAATGCCGCGAAAATAAGTAAACATTTCATGCGCGTGGAGACTGTTACCCTCGTGTCAAAATGGCAAAATGCAAAACTAAACGAAAATATGAGGATAAACACGGGACATTTCTGGAAGAATGGGAAGATGCTTACTTTTTTATTGAACGGAATGGCAAATCACTCTGTTTAATCTGCAATACTACAATATCACATTTCAAGGCTTCAAATCTTTAGCCTCATTTTAGCCTCTCCAGGCTAATATGGACAAGGAATTCCCCAAAGGTTCTGAACTACACAAGCACAAACTGAGAACCTTGAAAAGCCAGGTAAAAAGACAGCCTCAAATGTTTCAGCAATTGAACAAGCATGGAGAAACTGTGACACTTGCATCCTATAAAGTGGCGTGGAAGATTGCCCATGCTAAAAAAAAATGTACAACGAATGAGAGTTTTTAAAACAGTGTTTTGTGGATGTAATTGAAACCTTGGCTCCAGATAATAAAAAAATCCCACTGAGATTATCATCCCATCACTCCAACAAGGTAAGAAATCTGTGATGTGGTTTGGAAATAACACCTGACTTATGCTTGTGTTAATATTTTAATAAGATAAGATATGCCTTTATTAGTCCCACAGTGGGGAAATTCCAGTATTGCTCCGCACAGTTAAAGAACAGAAGGAAAATGGTACATGCAATAAAACAAGATAATATATAAATAGCTTAAAATAATTTTAAAAATAAACTAAAAATATTCCATCAGTTTACATTATACAGGCCCTACATGTGTTTCTGAAGTGTGTTCAGTAGTTGTGTGTGTCAGAGAGAGACAGAGATGAAGATAAAGAGCAAATGTGTGTGTGTGGGTGTGTGGGGGTGTGTGTGTGGGGGTGTGTTTGATAGAGCGAGAGAGGAAGAGCTGCCTGTGTGTGTGTTTATGTGTGTATGTGGGGGGGTATCTGACCTCTGGGGTAGGTGCTGTGTTAACTCTGGCTAAGCTGCATTTGATGTGTGTGTTGAGGGTGGACACTTATCTTGATCTATCTTATCTTGTTTTGTAAGGAGAGGAGTGTTTTAAGGGAAATAATATGGTTGTAATTGTGTGTGTGTGTCTGTCTTGGCAGGTCAGTGCGTCGTGTGGCTCTTTGAGTGTTACGGTTGAAAATTTTGGCTCTTTGTACCTAACTTGTTCGCCACCCCTGACTTAAACGTAAGTATCTTGTATTTGGCCTGGTGGTGCTGGTCTCCAAGATAGATCGGTGTAATGCCACTTGAATACTCCAGGTAAAAAACAACATAGTGACAACAAAGTACGTGGCAAACTTGTTAGAACTGTAAAAATCTGAAAAATCACCAGATTACACCAGATGCTGTTACTGTTGAACGCAGCCATATCACAGTAATTACGTGTCTTAATAATGAGTCATTTTCAAACCGATTACCTTTTGCACAGACGTCGATAGCACCGCTGTCGCTCCCTTTTGGCGCTCAGGCTTTACTGTCTGCAGAAAGTCACTATAGGATTGTAAAAGGAATTTTATTTTTGTTATTATTTCGTTGAGACATTGCCTTCTGTACAAAACCGTAAGACTTTTTTTTTTTTTTTATAAATGTCAAACTTTTAAACTGTTTGGCACATTGGTGGAAGAAGTCTAGTGCCACACACACATATATAGTTAAAAAATATCTATCTATCATCCTCAGTCTGTAGACCACCAACACATAGCCACAGGCGCTGTAGGAGCAGTTGAGCTGAAATAAAGCCCAGTGCGTGTACCTGATGAATTATATACAATATCCTCCTGGTCACTTCCCTGCATCCCGCTATTTTCCCACTAAACACAATCCCACTGAACCAGAACCTCATTTGAAAAGCAAACCTCGTGTGCAAATATAAGCTCAGAGTAAATGTTACCTTATACGCAGTGATGGGGACAAAAGCTTAGGGCTGATAACTCCCTGGTTTCATGTTTATGATCTGTATCCTGGGTCTGTGTGGACACGCTTGATTTAAGAGAGTCAATACACACAATAGGCACATGTGGAGAGCTCAGCAAAAACAATACATCTGAATTATATTTTATACCTGTAGTGACATTTGTACTACTTACCTCTTTCCTCTTGCGGTCAGTTAATTATCAGTTGAATCAATTATTATGCTCAAGCAATATTTATACTGGAGTAACAGTTTGTACTTCGTTAAAAATGACAAAAGCTTTAAGTTGATGAAATAACTGAAGTAGCTTGAGGTCTAGAGGTCTTGAGGTCTAACGCGTGAGAAGTGTATTCACCATCAGTACTGTACCCGGAGACATAAACACTCAGCACATTGTAGTATTGCTGATTCAAGCTTGGCTATGCTTCTGTTGTAGGGAGTATTATAACGCTGTTTACGCAGGCCAGTTAAGGACAGAGTGGGTTAAAGTTATGTCATTTCCTAGTTCACAATATAAAATGATTTTAACATTTATGATTCGTGTCCTGCTACTTCAGAAATGATTTGCTTTTTCTAATCTTTGTGGTCTATCATTTGAAAATACCATAATCTTATTTAATCTTCCAATTTCATTAACTTGAGATAATGAAATGGCACATTCAGGTACTACACAGTATAGTTTCCTCTAATATTTTTACTCTTACTTGACTAATTTCATGGACTAAAACTTTGTACTTCTATTTGAGTTATATTATTTTGCCATTGTACCATGTGTCCAATTTTACCCACCTATGGTCAGTTACTGCCTGCTGCCTAACTGCCAGCCTCTTCATCCTCTCCATCTCCTCTTCTTCACAATCATCAGCCATAGCCCTCTCTTTTACACTACAGCAGCGTAAATATGAGCAGTGTCTTCACAAGCTCCCCAGTCGTGTTGGTACTAATCTCTGTGGAGTTTGCGGTAATTACTAAGCCTGAGTCAGACGAAGGCAGTTGAATTGTTAATGAAAACAAATATTTGGATGTGACTGATGACATTTACAAATGAGTACAAGCCGAGAAGTGCAGAAGAGACTCCTCTGGATATAGCTGAAGTTTCATTTTTTTTCTTCCTCAGGGTAAACAGTAGAACAACAAGCGCTATCAGTGGGCCTATAGATTACTTTACTTATATTGATTGATGTTTCAGAGCAGGTGTAATTTCAAAATCAAAAAACAGTATTATTCAAGCCATTTAAACCATTTCTGAACAGCTTAGCCTTAGTATTTCATGTTGTTTAGCTTAAGTTAAAGATGCACTATGCGACTTCTCTGATGGGGGTCTATTGAAATGTTATTTGTTGTGTTCATACAGTCTGTGGTTGTCCTGGAATGTTCCGTGTAGCAGTAAAATTTTCCGTCTTGCCTTTATTCATATACAGGTGTTTCCATTGAGTAAAATATCTTAAAAAACACGCTTCTTTCTGTAAGCTGTGTCACCCCTCCGCAGAGTTGACCTGTAACTTCACCTGCAAGTGTCTGTTTCCATGGTGATTTCAACTAATGCATGCATATGGAAAACAGCTAAGCCCACACTGCAGATTTTTACACATAAAAAAACAAACTGTTGGCACAAGGACTCACCTGCAGAGCATTGAGGCAGCGTAATCCAAATTATACAGAACAGCTGTGTTGAAGTTGGTACGCAGCAAAGAAATCAATTTGTGTTAGGAATTTAAGTGCATGAATCTAGCGAAGGTGAAGGTGATCCGATTATGCAAAAATCGACTTTTCAGAGTTTGTAACCATATTATATTTGTTTCCCCTTCTCGTTTACCTTCGAAGTTGTGTTGAGAGTGATTCATGCGTGCTTCAGTAATATTTATACCTCTGTATTCAAAATGGCATTGCTCTGATCTATCCCTGCGTACGCCCACTGCTCTGTACTTACTTCGTTCTACAATTTTATGTTCTTAATCAATGATACATGTAGGATTCAGCAGCATCGTGTCATAGTAACTTTTGTTTAAATGGAAAAATAGTCTGTTACTGGCTTGTGTAATCTGCAGCTATCGATTGGAGGTGCCGAAAGCTCTTTGTTGTGATGAGCTCCCATTGGGCACCACAGTTCTCTAACGCAGGAGTCAGCCGGCTTGTTTCTTTTATTAAGTTGTTTTAGATAAATATCATGTTTTAAAATGTCCAAGTAACACAATGATCCACGGGTGTCATAGATTATAACTATATATCAGACACAAGCACAATATGTCTTTAGTGTTGCATAATATAGGACACATTTATGTATCTGGAAAAGGTTTGAAAGTAGATCATGTCTCCTCTGGACTTTAAAACAGTCATGTACCTCCCTTATTACCATGACCTGGATGAGTGAGAATCTCCACAGACCTACACCAGCTGTTCTGAGCTTTAGACGCCTCCTCTCTGTGAATTATGAAGACACTACACACAAGAAGAACATGTGGCATTGACTATTGAAGCTAATGTGGGAAAATGGAGCATCATTCTAAATTTAATGTTCAAACAGCTGAGAGCCAATCGTGTTTTTATAGCACAGTTCACTTTAAGGTTGTGGGCAACACGACTTACATTTGTGGTTTCACGTCCAAGCATTAAACTGTATTTGAGGTACCTGGTGCTGTAGGCTGTTTGATTTTACTGTCTTAAAAATGTGAAAAACAGAACTAGTTAATTTTACATAGTTTGTTGTTGTCCAAAGTTCTTCCTCACTTAACTTCAGTGGTGGGTGAAGTACTCAGTTTTGTTACTTAAGCGGAAGATACAAATACAGATGCAAAAGGTTATTCAAGTAAAAGTATCACATGAAAAAATCTGCATAAGTAAAAGTATTTAAGTACCCATTTAAAAATTTACTTTAAGAGTAAAAAGTAAAAGTATTTCAGTGATAAATATAGTGATAAGTGATAAATATAGTGACACTGATTAAAAATTAGACATATTTTGGTCAACAATAACAATATGAATCCATTTCTTAACTGTTCTCATGAGTTTGTTCAAAGCTGAAACTTGAACTTGAAAACTTTAGTCAGGATGTTACTACAAACATGGTAAAAAAAAATAACCCCTCAAATTAGTCCAGTTCAAAAAATGTAGTGGAATAGAAAGTGCAGATACCTACTCTCAAATGTAACGTGTTAAAAGTAAAAAGTACCCACTGTAAAATGTACTTTGCAATTCACTACTTGTACTTTGTTAACTTCCACCACTGCTTACCTTATGCATTCTGAGCATCCAAATTATTCACTGCAATGAGTTTATGAACACTTTTGACAGCTCTTAGACACTTGAGTGGCGTTTTCCCGTTATGGTGATGCTAAAAACAACTAGCATCCTAACCATGCACTTCCTGATTATTATAAAATGGTTTATTATTAGATGCAGACGGCACGCAGCGGACTTGTTTTGACCTCAAGAGCTGCTTATACAATATATCTGTACTGGGGTAAAACGATTTTTGCTTAAATACATGGGAAAAATCTGAGCATAATCAATTGTTGATTTAAAGCAGGGGACCCCGGTTGTTGCTTCAGTCCCTGTTGAATGGACCTGAACCTGTTCGGAGTGTTCACAGAGAGCTCATATAATCAGCTGTAACCTTTGCGCCCTTATGCAAAAAGCCCGTGATTATCGAAAACCCATCCACGGAGCTCCCAGCCCAGTCATCAAACACGCAACCAACTTAGTTTAATGAGTTCTCCCTGAAGAGCAAAGTAAAGTGTTCCTCATAGTTTACACGGCTTCCACGGCTCTCGTTCCTTCATCTGCATTTCAGTGTCATGAATAAAGACGACTTGTTCTCAGTTAATCAGCGGCTTAAGCAGCAGGAGCTCCCTGGAGGAACACAGGTTTAACTCCAGTCAGAGTTAAACACCAAAGAGAATGCCTTCAACAGCCTCATCTTTATGGAAGCTCTGAGCACATCTAAGAATAGCGTTGTAAATAGTGTACCATATGCCAATAGTCACTTTACCATGCCTACCACACCAGTGTCATCCTGGAGCCAGCAGCACTGATGGATCATTATGTGGCTCTTTACAGTCTCAGCGTCTCTGGTCTGCTCCGCCAAGACATGTTTTCCCTTTCCACTGCAAATATATATCCACTACTCTGAATAAACACTATTACATTATTAATCAGGTATTTGGGAGTAAGACCAGGATGTTCACGGCTGAATTACAACTATGGCAATAAAAGAACAGCTAAGATTTGTTTACTCATTTTATCTTGTCAGGAGAAAGCCTAGAAATACAGTGCAGTGTTGTTTTACCAGCGCTCTTGTCACATATATTTCAGTGGAACAGTTCTAAGAAAACCTGATATGCCCCACAACAGATATAGTGTATAAGCTGCTGTCTGTTGTGTACTGTCTGCGTCTCATCATTAAGAGATTTATTGTCAGAGAATTTGGAAGTATGTGTTAGCATGCTAGTTGTTCCTCGCAGTAATGTGACAGCAAACTTCACTCTGGCCTCTGAAAGCTGTGAAAAGCGCTGATAAACTCATCGAAGTGAATAGTTAGGACGCTCAGAACGCGTAAGGTAAGTGAGGAATACATTTGAACCACTGCGACCTGTTTAAAATGAGCTAGTTTTGTTTTTCTTGTTTTAAAATAGTAAAAATCAGGTACAACGCCTTTGAGCTTGGTCACAAGTTTGTCCACTCTCCAACTCTCCAAACTCAATCTCTGGCAGCTCCTAGAATGGGCTGTTTGTACATTGTTCACAGGCTCCTCAGACAGCGGTCAAATAACAGACATCCAGTAAGGCAGATGCAGCTTCTGGGTCAGACTTGAATACACCACAGCACAGTACGCACTCAGGACGACAGGGAATTCACTACACGGTCCACCAAGCATCTCAGAAAAAGTCCCATAATCCCTTTCTGCACAGGGAACAAACAGGTACCAAAACACTCTATACAACAATGCAGAACAACGCTCTCCAGAGTAAAGGCTGAAAAATAAGTAAGTAAGTAAGTTTACTCTGCTTGTGTTCAAACTTGCATTGACAATTTGCTGCTACGAAGACTCCACTGAGAGACCCTCCTCTTCCCGAATGATATCGACGGGCGCCATTCGAGACTACGCTAACCTTATTAGTTCTGTAATATCACTCTGGCTTTTGTTAAGACTCAATAGATTTTGTTGCCTATGTGTTTAACCCCCTTTTAACTATAGGCTTAGTCTGAACAGTGCAGGAATACTAAAAGAAAAATGTAAAATCTGTCAACTGGATTAAAAGTTGTTGGAGTGAAGACGTTTTGCTGCTCATCCAGGCACTTTTTCAGTTCTGGTCAGATTACTGATGGACACTGGCTTATATCTATAACTATATCTATATCTTGAGCTCCATTAAGTATAAACTGCCTGAGACATACTTAGCATAATCATTCAGGCCCCTAATGGTCATCATACATGGACGACTAAAGGATTACAGCAGGAAATACAGCTTTTGGTGGAGTTTTTTGCAGCAAATCAGGAATGCAAAGTCATAAAGGATCGGAAGTGGCGAAGTGGTTCAAGTCTAAAAGGTCTACGGTTTGAATCCAAGTCAGACTAAAACATACTGTTGTTGTTTACTTGGGCACTTCACCCACGTAACCAAGTATCAGTGTGGCGAAATGGCAGCCTTTCTTCCGTCATTCTACCCCAGGGCAGCTGTGGATATAGAAGTTTCTTAAAAAAACAATATATATAGCCAATGGAAAGACACAAGGATACAAGTTGCTCTATAAGATGGAGTATGAAGATAAGCTAATGGTTCCTCATGCCAGCTGTCTGCGGTTTGTGGAAATGATTGCTTACAACCACATATAGACACTGCTGTTATCGTATAATTCAATTGTTCTAATGTGCAGTATATACAAAACCTATGCTAGACTGTCAGAGGTCTATCTTGTCACAGTTATGTCTTATCAGCGGCCGACAATCTGTTAGCAGCACTCATTCGGAACCAGGCTGTCGGAGAAAGCCCTGTACCAAAAAGTCTTTAACAGGCGTGCTAGCTGGACAGTGATGTTGAATGCTGTGTAGGGTGAAATATATAGTGAAAATGTGTATGTAGCTTTTGTTAACGTCTTTGTTCATATGCGTCAGAATCTATGGTTAAGACATTACTCATCAGAGGTGTACTGGGAGTGTGTAGTGATGACTGAAAGCTGCTTGGTTTGTAATAAGTGACTGTACTCAGAGCTGCACAGACAGAATGATGTGGACTGGAGCGTTCTGACACACACATCACCACTGGCCCACTGCCACACAGCACAGCTGTGGAGTCACTCTGCACTGTGGGTTTCAATGAGTGTTTATGTGGAAGTGACAAGTCTATTATTTTGAAAGGGGTAGAAAGTAGTGTCTTTTTAATGGAGAGGTCTACAGCCAATTCTCTGTCAGTAAACGCAGGTTTGGAGCAGAGAGGGAGGAAGACATTTGACTATTTTTGTGGTGAATGGAAATCTGTCTGTATTGTTTATGTTCAGGAAATAGCTATTTGTATTTGTTTTAATAAGACAAAGTCAAATTGTGTGAAAAAATTAGGATCAATCATATATCACCCAACACTTAACTGAAATTCAAAACACTTGATCATGCCAGTGCTCAAATTGCGTCCATGGCAAAGTTAGTATTTTTGCCAAAGGTTGCTGTTGTTTTTAGCTTCTTACAAAGTACTTTATGTTTGAGTGTTTTTGAATAATGCATCAAAATATATAATCCCTTATTGATTATTTAGAATTTAAATTTGCCCCTGTAACTGTTAGACTTGATGAGCTTTATTTGACTAGAGCCCAACGCTATGCGTGACGTCACACACCCTTAGTACACTACTTTATACAGTCTATGGTGTACACTCAAGCCACATTCTCTTTTGCTGTTTGGAAGTCCCATTACAAGCTCTCCTTATATTATGGATTGAACATTGTACAGAATAAATTCAATAGCTCACCAAACTGACGGGTAGTGACTGTGTTACTGTTGCTCTGAGAGTTCAAGTGGGCATTATAATACTAAAGATGACAACCATAACTCAGAGGAGCAGGGGATCAAATGCCTTAGAGTGCACTGATAAAATATGTATGTATACGTTAAAGCACACTACGACCTTTTCATAACCCCTTTCCTGCCTAAAGCCTTTTGAGACTGGAGTTGCCAGGTCTGCTTCTTTATAGCGACTTTAGCTGTTTTGTTTTTTTTTTGCTTGAGGCACTTTCAAGTCATAAAAGGGTCTTACAGTCTTACAATATGAAAAACAAAACCAATTCATTTTCAACTATTTGTGCTGGTCCAAAGTTATTCTTCAGTAATATGCAATCTGATCACCCTAATTATTCACCGGGATGAGTTTATAAGCAGTTTTCATACTTTCAGGGACCAGAGTGGAGTTTGCCATCACGGTAATGCTGATAATAATTAGCATGCTAACCGCACACTTTCGGATTATAATTAAGCACCTTATAATTAGATGCAGACAGCACGCAGTAGTTATTTGACCCTAAGAGCTGCTTGTGCAATATATCTGTACTGGGGTAAGATATTTTTTGCTTAAACATATTGGAAAAAAACAAAACAAAACAAAAAAAAACACCAAAGGATATAGTGTCTTTAATTGTGTGATTATTATTATTGTTATTATTATTATTATTATTATTATTGTTATTATTATTATTATTATTATTATTATTATTATTATTATTATTATTATTATTATTAATAATATTATTATTATTGTTGTTGTTGTTTTTGTTATTATTATTATTAATGATTTATTTTTATTATTGTTTTTCTTTGGGGGGTATAGTCTCCGTTCCAAATCAGGTTGTATAAATGTATCTCAAAACCTATTCCTGGTGGGATCATTGTGACAAATAGACCAATTTGGATTGGATAGACAAAAATCCAGGTAGTTGCAGCTCGCAAATTCCTTTTTCTTTTTGCAGACTGGAAAAAGAGCAGCAGTTTGATGCAGAGGGGAGGGGCAGAGGACTGGGTGCAGGTGGACCATGATACAGTGACTGAACAGCTCCAAGCCTAACTCCATCTGACAGACCAAGTCAAGAGGAAATGTCCCGGGGAGAGTCCTGCAGGGATTTGGGTCATAAGTTAGAGAGAACTTGGACCCAAAGTATAAAATAGATGAGTTACACAATGTCCCCAATCTGAGGTATTGAGCCTTTCTCCTCCAAATGTGAACCGACCCAGTACAAGTATAAAAAGAGTCCACAACCTGCCAGTTTCCCTAGAGATGGCATTGATTTGCTTGGAATGTTCCACAGGATTACTTGAGAAGAGCAGATGGTGCCACCAGGCCAAATACAGGTCAGATCTGTGGAGAGGCAAGCCTGCTAAGAATACATAGGTTATACATGATGTGGTGAGATGCTGATGAAACATGTTAAGGTAATAAATAAGCTCTTACCTATATTTTCTTAAGAATGTAAGTTTTTCCACTTGAACACTAAAACACGTGTAATTAAAAAAAAAGTACAATAGTTCATTTTAATGCCTTATTGCATTCCAGGCAAAGCATTCAAATTTCAAATGAAATAATGCATTGAGAACCTTTTAAAACGCAGGGGAATCATTATAAAAAAAAAACTAAAAAAAAACTATGAAATGTTTTTGAATCAGCTTGGTAATGGATCTATAGCTACACCATCCTCAGAAATGGTCAAAATGATGTGTTTCTGTGATCAAAAAGTCTTTATTGATTTGGGTCTTGAGGGTCAAATATCAGCAGAGAGGTCTGAACTTTGCAAGAAAACAGACAAAATGCACTATCACATGCTGAATTCACTTGAAACTCTATTTTTGGACTGAAAAGAGCTGGCTTGTGCAGTTTATAGTCTTGCAGCTGGTAAACAGCAGTCACATTTTCTCCAGATGCTGTAAAATGCAGATATGCTTTGCTGTATGCTTTGTACAGCTAATGTTTAGCCCTGCACACTCATATATCTCCAGCATTTTCCTAATCCAAAGAACTGCACGCAAGAGACCAGTAGTTCTTTCTGCATGAGCCATCACTAAATTTAGACAGGCTCTCACCTGCCGGGCTCACACCAGGAGGATAAAAATACAAGTTGTCTGTGCTGCCAGACTGTTAATGAGATGTGAGTACAAGGAGGGGCTCAGAAAAGTCATTAGCGGCCCATTAGAGAGGAGTGAGGGAGGAGCTCTGCTGTCACTCAGAGCCAAGTGGATGAAATGTATTGTTTAAAACTGAGAAAAAGAAATTATATGGCACAAAATGTTTATATCAACTCAATTATCAATTTTGTGTAGTATTTATTCACTCCTTGTCTCTTACGCTCATTTCTGAAGCCACACTTGCCCTGGTGAAGACAAACCCTCCACCTACCATCAGTCACATAGTCCCACTCACATATTCATGGGCAGGTGGTTGAATTGTCTTGCCCAAAGGACCAATAATAATCAGCATGTATCTGAGCTGCGATCAAACTGACATCCTGCAGATTTGTGGACGGATGTTCTACCACTCAGACACTTTCACAGTCGCTCGGTGTTGAGTGTCTTGAGCAAAACACTTTACACATCTTGTTCTTATGTTAGGTGTGTGAAGAGCCATGGCTTCATACAAAATTGTTGTAATTTCGAAATCCAGAAAACACCAACTGTTATTATTTTGTCACAAATATAATCCCAACTTGGTTCAGTTATTTCTTCCAGCCCAGTGGCTCTGCTGTTTTGTGAGAAAGTTGAGAGATGCACTAATCAACTTTTCTAAAGGGGTTGCCACCTGTTGCCACCTGTTGCCACCAGTCTCCATGGCAATGCTATTACTTTGCCTGGAAGGTTTCACAGTATTGCTTTAAAATACATTGGGATCATTAGGCAATGTCACAAGGCCAAATTGTAGCCGCTCAAATTATGTTTTTTGTTGTTGTTGTTGTTGTTGTTTTTTTGTTTTTTTTGTTTTTTTGAATATAAACACATATAATTGAAAAGGCAAGGCAAGTTTATTTGTACAGCACAATTGGTACACAAAGTAATTAAAAGTGCTTTACAGAATAAGAAAAACATTAAAATCACAATACCACAAATCAAAACATAAATAATCATTACAAAATTAACATTAAAGGAGAGGAATGCAAAATAAAAACCTTTCAGTCATATGCACAGCTAAACAGAATCATTTTGAGCCTGGATTTAAACATAGTCAAAGTAGAGGCCTATCTCACATCTTCAGGAAGACTATTCCAGGTTTTAGCTGCATGAAACTGAAATGCTGGTTCCCCATGCTTTGTTTTCCCATGTGTTATAGATATGTTTAATGGCACACTTTGGGACATTCCACACAAAGCAATATCACCTGATGAAAGCAAGCAGCAGATGGATCTCCACCATTGTGTACTTTTACGTTCATGTTCTTCAGTGGCGTACTAAGCAATTATATTCCTCCATATAAGCAGGCCTCCTCTGAGTGTTTGATATTGTAGGATCTGACGCTGGTGGTCATCTCCTTAGTCGCTGTGTCCACAAACAGCAGCACATGGACTTTGTGTTTGCTCTTTTTGCTTTTGTAGCAATACCTCAGAGAACATGGCCGCCCTCAAAACAACTATTGTGAGGGCCGCCACTGCAATCTCAAAGTAAACATGGCTCATATGGACCAGATGCAGCTCTGTTTGATCATATTGCAACATGTACAGTGTCTGTGGAACAAAACACACAGCATACATCAATATTTGAAACTACTTTAAAACTATTTTAAAGGGCCTTTTGCAAAAATGGAGAATGTTTTGTTTCAGTATCAGGCATATTTCAGTACATCTGCATGCTCCCTCTCCAGCACTCAAAACTTTAGCCTTCAGTGGTACACACACATAAGAACTCATGAAGCTCCTCTGTGTTTTTAAAGCCTGTAACCTTCACCAGACATGTTTGTTTTGATCTAGAACACACACATACACACACATTATGCATTGCAGTGGCTTTAATTCCCTTTTAATAAACATGCTTTAGGTCACCTTGGAACCTAACTTCTATACACACACTTTATAAACTGCACTACCGTTTCTAATGGGTTATTTAGGCGTCAGCAACAGCAATGAACAATGAGCAACAAACAAACAAAACCCTTGGGCCCCATGAATGCTATGCTAATAGAGCCATGTGCAATTTGACCACAGTACAAGTCTGGTGATGGTTTATGGACTTAACAACTGTGCAGGAGTCTGGCTATGTCATGCAACAATACGGAGATTGTTGCATCACAGGTAAAAGGAGACAACTTTGGAATAATTGATAAATGAAGCAAGTGTGACTGAAGCAAACACAACTCCAAGTATGTTTTCGATGAGGGGACAACAACATAACATGTTTAAAAACCCCAAACAGTCAATATTGCATAGGTTTATTTAAACAGTCTCCACAAATACCGTTTAGCATTTTGAGGGATAGTCGCTGATTTTAAATTCACAAACTTTTTGATGTGCCAGACACACACACATTTTCAAGTATACTTCAGGTCACAGCAAAAACAATGTTTGATATAGAGCTTTAAGAACACCTTTAGAAATGCACTCTTGAGTTACGAGTCTGATCAGTACAGCTGTTCTACCCCAGGTACTTAGTAAGAATTTATAGGTGAGTCATATGCCAAACTTTTAGACCTGTAAACTTGAGTTGAGT
Source organism: Periophthalmus magnuspinnatus (assembly GCF_009829125.3). Lineage (NCBI taxonomy): Eukaryota > Metazoa > Chordata > Actinopteri > Gobiiformes > Gobiidae > Periophthalmus > Periophthalmus magnuspinnatus. Next base: position 16,069,811 of record NC_047147.1, on the reverse strand, counting down.
CTTACTTTTGAGTTTCAGAATGATTGGTAGATGAAACAATTGCTTTCCCAGTGTTAACATTATGCAGCTAGCAACAGTAGGGAACAGTAGGGAGGGACTGAAGAATTCTCCGTGATGTAGCCACTCACATGTATTTTTAATGTCACAGAATCCCCCAAAGAGGAACTTAGTGCCTGGGGAACAGAAGGTCCAGGTTTGCTCGAGCTGTTTCTGAAATAATGCTGTTGAGGTTACTGTTGGGTGGGTTTTTAAGTATCACTCCAATAGTGAAATAGCAACCTGCAGGCAGCCTGGTGGCATAGTTCATAGCCTCATAGCAAGAAGGTCTCTGGTTTGATTCACGCACTGGGCCAACAGCCTTTTGTGTGGAGTTGTCCCTTGTATGTTAAAATATTCTTTTTAACCTATCACTCTTCTTGTGAGGCCAGGATTCCCTTTTAAAGATTCTGGCCGATTTCTGTAGGGCTGCAAGATTAATCTAAATTGCTGGGTTTCAGATGACGTCACAACATGATATAGGCCAATAATATTTAACACAGATGAGGGCAGCTAAAATGAATATTGCTCAAATTCAGTTTTTTGTTTGTAAATTGGGAGTTCTTGGGTCTAGTCACTAATAGAAATGATCAGGTTCAATATGTGTGAATTAACATATTGGATATTTCATGGCAAAACACAATGTAATCAATTGGGAAATCTGTTTCAGCCACTCCATCTGGGAATACGACATGATCACTGATCTGAAAACCACCAATCAAATCAAATTTCAATGAACACAGTTGAATGAACACAATCACAAAGACTTTGCCATCTTTTCCTCCACAAACGACACATTCTTCTACATAAAAGCTGCTAACCCTGTAGTTTAGATGTGTACAAACCATAGACTGTATATAGTTATATAGTGTATGATTGTATATAAATGGACATAACCTCACGGATGCGCTTCTGGCTCCATCAACTCTGGCTCCAACTCACTTTACATTAGAAAACTTGGTGACATTACACTCATTTAGTCCACTTCTTTATACAGTCTATGGTACAAACATGTTCTGAAATATAATTGTTGTACTAGTATGTCAATTCATATTTCCTTTATTGTTTTTTTTCTTCTTCTGGATGTGTTTAAAATGTGAATTTCAAACAGAATCCTATAACTAAAATATAAATCCACCAGAGAAGCGTAACTGCCATCCACCTCAGCCTCTCCATCTTCTCCCCTTCACTGGCATATCGTTACCTATGAGGAGATATTTTCCAGTCTAATCCATTATTCTCTCCATAATGCGTCTCCTGGCCAGTGTCTAAGTACCTAAATGCACCCAGTATATAAACCAATTGACTTTACTCATTGGGCTGGTATTGTTCCTCCTGGTTGCATTTTACATTTTGTTTCCCCTATTCTCCCCTCAAGGTTACTGCAGAATCACTAAGTTATTGTCTGTTGAATAGCTGATGACTGCACAGTGCCTCTATAACATATGGTTCTAGTCAAGCAATTTAAAATTCAAATGAGAATGTTTCAGCTTTATGCAATTTGACAATATGATAAAGATCTGGTGTCAGGATCCATTTGGATTTGATAACCAGTGCACCAGATGGAACAACCCTAAATTGGTGGACACCAGCCTACACTCTCTCACCTTTTGGTTTTTAAATCGATTATTCAGTTCATGTATAAAGCACACAAAGATAAACGGGAAATGTGGTTTACATAGGCCCTCAGAGCACTTTACATCCAGGGACGCCCTCACCCATTCACACACACACACACACACACACACCCCTACACACACACACCCACACCCCCCCCCCCACACACACACACACCCACACACACACCAGTGTACACAGATGCATCAGTACTTAAAATTTCTCAAAAGGATACATTTTATTTATTTATTTGATTATTTATGTATTTATTTACTCATTTGTTTATTTATTTATTTTCTAATTGTATTTTTAAAACACATTGTTCAGATATGTTTCACTGTTACATCATTTCAGACTGGGGTGGAGCAAACCTAATTATGCCAAGGTTAAATCCTTATAGTTAATCGGGTTCTATAATATAAAACACAGTGGTAGCGGTACTTGCCATAACTTTTCTTAGTATCAGATCAAAACCAAAATTACTGCTTTGCCAGGAATATTTCACAGTATTGCATTGCAATACTCAAGTCACTTTATGGAGATGTTGTATATTTTTAGTTTATTTTTAAGTCTATTTTTTAAATTATTTTGAGCTGTTTATCTATTATCTTGTTTTATTGCATGTACCATTTTCCTTCTGTTCTTAAACTGTGCGGTGCAATACTGGAATTTCCCCACTGTGGGACTAATAAAGGTATATCTTATCTTATCTTAAAAGTATCAGTCTCCATAGAGACAAGCAGGTGACACCATCAGGCTAAGTTACAGATCAGATCTGGGTAGAGACAAGCATGCTCACAGTAAGAGCTCATGTTTTGTGAGTAATAAAAACATCTGTAATTGAATAAATGTAGGATGGATCAGCTTAATTAAATAATATTCCAGGCAAAGGAATAACATCTCCATAGAGACAAGTAGATTAGAAAAGTTACATGGTGCACCTTTATACCAATAATGACATTTGCCATGTTTGTCACTCTCCAGCCCATAGCTGCTTTGAACAGAACTTTGGTATATTTTTGGGAACAGAAATCCAATTTGAGAGTAGAATAGTGATAAGTTATTGTGGGTTTTGGATGACAGTATGCTCTGTCCTTATCAAATATTACGTCTCTATTTACAGAGGCATACAGCGTTTATTGAGCGATATCTTTCCATTTTGGAGAGACCGTAATGACATAATAATGCTTTTTGTTCCGCATGTTGCAACAGGGCAGGGCTGCGTCTGATTGGATAAGTGTTTGAGTTAAAGAGCCAATCAAGATATCTGGTTCCATCCTGGAGAGTGTCCAGAAGTCTCCAGTAAAAGGTCAGAGCACAAAAACATCACAGCGATTATAGCACATAGCTCTCAGGATATAAATAAATCAAATGTTTTTCATACTGGGTCAAACACAAGCCTTTTTACTGAGGAGGCGAAATATTGTCAGAGAAAATAGATCTGCAGCAACAACTGTGAATAAAAATCATTGGTGAAGCAATAAAAACCAAGAACAAAGACTTAACCCATGATGGATAAAACACTGTAATGTAGCCTATACATTTTACAAGAACTTTAATGTGCATCAACTTTCACAAAAGATACTGACTGTTCATTTAATCAGCCACATTGTTGATACAAGACCATAGTAGCAGACAGGACTAAGTGGGCGGGGCTAGTGGATGTTTCAAAATCAGGTACAGGCTTAGTTAATCCTAATCCCTAACCCTAACCTCTTAATTAAGTATTTACTAAGACTGAATTACACTTAACGGTCTTATATTATGCTATTTCCGCATTACAAACATACCTGCAGTTGCGTTTTGTTTCCTTCACACATTAACACAAACTCTGCATATTTAGGCTGATTTCTCTCACACACTTTGACCCACCTTGTGATGTCATGTGGTAATACAGGAAGTGCTACAGGTATATTTTTGAGGAGGTAACAACATTCTAGCATGACTTAAAGTTCACAAGAGTCAGTTTTGTGTACTATAGAACCTGTAATAAAGTAGTTAGCACTTTTGACTCACAGCGAGACGAATCTTGATTTTGATTTCTGGTCTATTAGGATCTATTTTGCGATTTGCTACACATAAGATTACAACCACATCTAAACACCCTCATGAAAAGAGCCGAATCTGAACCAGAATTAAACCAAGACTGAACCTGCAAAGACAAGTCCATTCTGCTGTATAGTATTTGTCAACCCCGTTTCCACCATACAAAATCTGCATTGTCTTTTTCTTCTCTCACTGATATAGCTCACAGAGTGGGAAAAGTGCTCTCTTTCTACATTAACATGTTCCATAGCCTCTTCAACGCAGCTAATTAGCTTCAGGAGCTGCTATTGATTCAATTAAAGATAAAATATACAAGAGACGGCACAGAGACAGCGCTTCAGCCTGCGTTTAAAATGAACCAACAAGGCTCTTTTGCACACTGAATTAAAACGCATCATGTCAAATTATTTCATATTTAAAAGTGATCTCTGGAGTGATATGTGAAATGTAGCTAATACAGTGAGGCGGAAATGGCTCGAATTAAAAACACAAATGCAATGATAAGTTTTCTTGAATGAGCCCGGCAGTTAGAGATCAACAGTGCAATGACTAGAAAGAATGAGTATGGTGAAGAGAGGGAGAGGCTGAGGAGGCTGGTGGCTCTGCTGCCGCTGTGAAGATGAATCATAGTTATATGTCTACATGCCATAAAGGAAGAAAGAAAGGGGAGAGGGTGAGCTTAGTCATGGGTTTTGCAGACAGTTTTTATAGTGTCTCCCAATGTATGCGTGTGTGTGTGTGTGTGTGTGTGTGTGTAGGGGTGTGTGTGTGTGTGTATGAGGGTCCTCTTCTAGTGTGCACGGTGTCCTCGCGAGCTCCACACTGGTCTGCACAGTGTCTTTCATGAGTCCCCATGGGTTACATATATCTGCACAGGACTGGTGGGCACGTGTTATTTACTTTAGCATTAGTAATTCAGTTTAATGTAATGCTGCACTGCTAGAAAACACCTTACAAGATATAAACGCATTTTGAGGATTTTTGACCATACTAAAGATATAATATTTTGTTTTGAACTGTTAATTCCTATGTAAATGTTCTCACTTCTCCAGCAATCTGAGAGGTAAAGATAGAAGGCTCTGATTGGTTGACGCTAACGGTCAAAGAGGCGGTCTTCCTGATTTATAAGGGTTATATTACAGTATTTTTTTTTTTTTAATCTATGTTATATTGTTTTCACGTCAAAAACATCCATGCATATTTAGGCTGAGTTCTTCCCTCAAATGGAAACACTCTGTTCCACCTTGTGATGTCATGTGGTAATACAGGAAGTGCTCTACTGTGTTCAACTCCATAAACTTTCACTAGAATCATTTGGAAGATTTCAGCCAAGGAATCGTCAACCTATACTGAACAAAACGCAAAAGGTAGCTGTTCAAACATTCCACTACATGACATCACAAGGTGGAACAGCACATTCTGAACTTGAGAGATATGGACAGCCCGATAATAAAGGATTACTCAAACATGTGTGAGTGAAACAAAACACAACATTATCACATGGCTTAAAGCTCACAAGAATCCATTTAGTGTAATATATGACCTTTAAATTACACTTAATATCAATGTTTTCTGTTGCGTAGGCTCTCAGAGTGGAGTTGGCTCAGGCTAAATTGTGTATAACGTTTTTTTTTTTCTTGTGTAGGTGACACATGGGATAAAGATTGGACAACTATCACATTATGTTCCTCCTCCAGCACGCTTCTTCACACAGCAGAATTCACAGGGAAAAGGACACACAAGGCTCATTGTAATAAGTGTTTTCATAAATTGATTGAATTTTAACAAGCGCAAACTGCTAATCCTCGCACACTTGTTTACCACGTCCCATTTTCCGAGCCACACAGCCTTCTCCTCCAGCATGACTCTGGTTTTCTACATAATCCCTGACAGAAGTAATGGAATCGCGCTCTCTGTCAGGATGCTTTGTGGTTTCTCATTAATAATCAAATTAAAATGCAAAGTATTAATGGTAAGTACATTAGTGTAAACATATACGCTGCTCAGGCTTTTGTTGGTGTAGCTGTCAGCGTCTGTGCATGTGGTACACCAGAGGGCAGATGAGCCATTCACATACATATAAACCTGGGACTAAGACTGGAACTAAACCACCGGGACCAAACCAAATCAACACAAGGGCTTAACCGGGACCAAATCAGCACAAGTGTGAATGCAGCTGCTAGCTTTAACCCTGCTCTCTCTTCATTAGCATACTCAAAGTTTTATTTAGAGTGGTTCAAGCCTGTTTAAGTAATCTATCTTCTGAGTGAGAATGTATTTGTCATTTAGATTAAAGAACTGACCATTTTCTATTATTAAGGCATTTTAGATCTTGGATAAAATGTTAAAGGCTTCATATTACACTATTTTCTGATCTGTTATAATGTTGTTTCCTCCTCAAAAACATGCCTGAAGTTTTGTTTTGTTTCATTCACACATTTTTAATACACAAATCCAGAATATTTTTAGGCTGCGTTCTTCTCTCAAACAAAAAACACTCTTGTGATGTCATGTGTCAATACAGGAAGTGCTCCACTGTGTTTTTTTAAATGTCATACACCTTCACTAGAATCATTTGAATAATTTTCATACCTGGAATTGTCAGACTTTGAAGTCACAGCTGTTGTTTTAGCCTTTTTGAAACTTCTTCACTCCTCAGTATACCAGACCAGAAGATACTGTAGACTTTCATACTACTTTGCTACTACCACTTGATGACATCACAAGGAGGAACAGAGCATTTTGAACATTAGAGATGTAAACAGCCTTATAATGCTGAATTACTCAAACATGTGTGAATGAAACAAAACACAACTACAAATATGTCTTTGATGAGATAACAATGTCCCAACTTGGCTAAAAGTTCATGGGAGTAAATGATGTGTAATATAGGGCCTTTAAATAATGATCCACATATGTTTTAGTTTAACGCTAAATGCCTCCAAAAATAGCATAATATGTCTTCTTTAATGTTTCAGTGGCTCATTGCTCTACAGTCATTATAGTGAGTGGCAATAACATATTAATATTGATATTTGCAAATCTACTGCTTAAAAATGACTTAATAACTGGTCCTTCAGCCCATACACACTGCAGATAGAAGTCTAGTGGTTCCATATGGATAGTGCTGTGTGCATTATACCTTATGTTCTGGCAGCTCCTCATTTCTGCTCCAACAGAATGCCTCCGTAAATACTCCCTCCCTATATGCATCCTCTGCCTGGACTCAGTACTCTGCATTCCTCTCTACGCTCTCACTTTGGGGAAGAGCTCATTGGAAAGTTGCTAATAGCTGTCAGGCATCTGGAAAGTGCAAACTCAGTCACTAGTTTAAGACGTGGCAAAGGCGCTTCTGCAGTTTATACGAGGATGGCACATGTTGGTATTTTACTGAGCCTGTGGTAAAAACAGTTTAGTAAGAGCACACAATTTAACATGGGTAAATCTGCACTGGCGTCAGAGCTTTGGTTTTGAAGTAGGGTTATCAAAATCAGTTAATTGATGCTAAAACTAGTATTTTTGAAGACATCATCTGAAGTAACTGTTAAGGGGCAGATCACTAACTCATTTACAATGGTTTGCACCCTTGTTGAGATGGGGTAAACAGTGACACTTGGATATAATGGAACAGTATCGACTTTGCCCCTTTGAAAATCAAATGCACCCTTAGCCAGTTTGGTCTGGAACCGCTGCTGCAGTAACAAAGGGTTGCCAGTTCAAAGCTCATATGGGAATGACACTTTGCCTTATTGCCCCCCTGAGTCACAGTACAAACCGCCTTTTTTCTTTGAAGGATGTGAAATCACCTGCTAAAAAAAGAAGAAAAAAAGAAACAGTAAACGTTTGCAGACCAAGCTGTACACTAATACACGAGCAAAATAGGCTACATAAGTAAAGATAGGCCTAAATATTACAGTACAACATCTGCTCAAAGTCGCTCAGAGCTGGGAACATGCGTGCGCACCTGTGTCAGCATCAATAACCATACCCATAACTTATATACAGTACGCACAGTATGCAGTTGTTGGAGAACTAAGAGAGAGGACTCTATACGTGCCTCTATATCATGACAGCTTTATGGCCCACGTGAATAAACTGGCATGAAAACCAATTGCTATAAACACGCCTCTGGTCTCCACCGCTGCACCCTCGGAGCGCGCGCGAGGAGCGCACTCGTGGAGTAGGCGCTGTCATGTCCCGGTCCCGTCTGAAGCTCGCGCTGTGCTGTGGATAAACTTGACTTGTTTAAGGTTTTAGAGCTTTGGAACCCCCGGTGCCACAACGACAACGTCCAGTGTCTTCACCCTTGGCTGCTCCCTGCTGTGGAGAGGGTGGGAACGCGCTACGCATCATATCACCAACTCGCATCACTCTGAGCATACGACTCCTAGAGACTGGACTTTGCGAAACACATTTTCAATCTGGGACGAGGACAAAGTTTGGACAGGTTAAACTTTCAAGGAACTCTAAATAGTTGTGTGGTGAAAACGATACGAAACGAGAAGCCACTCTGTGCCACATTAGATGTGCTGTAACCAACGTGAAATATTTATTTGGCGTGGACGCGCGTAAAAAGGGAGAGTGCCAGGAGCTGGGATTCCCTCACTGACCCTTTACCTACAGCTTTTAATCGGCGTCTCTCAAAGAAAACTCAACCTCAAGCGAGGACACAGGGTAAGATCTGGAATTTGCTTCTTCTTTCACGCGTAAAGCGCAATTACGCACGGATAGGATTGAGGAAACGGGGTGTAGTAGCCGATATCGTAACCGTTTTATTTACTGTAACTGTAACCACACGATTACAAAATATTACGATTTATTAACATATTATATCTTATAGGGCAAATATTATAGACATGTCCTATATGGTAACGCAGGTTATATATCCATCCACTTTTACTGTACTTTTGCCACTGTTGAGTACATGAGCAGGTGGGCTCTGGAGCAGGAGCCCGGGTGCGTTTCTTTCAGAGCTGACTTCACTGCTGTGCCCGGGAGAGCTGTCAAGCAGATCTCTTTTCCGCTGTTTTTGTGTTGAGGATTTTGATATTGAATTGTGGGTTTCACGCTTGAATAATCACATATAGGGCAGCAGCAGGAGGTCATAATAACGCCTGCAGTTTGGCCAAGAAAATAAAAAAATAAAAACTGTGTAATATGCAATGTAATGTATATGGTTCAGCGGTGCAGTTTCAGTGAATGAATTATTCCCACACGCTTTTTCTGACACACCCACAGAACATCCTCAACATAAATGCTTTGAAATTTTATAATATATGAATCTTGAAAACTACATAATTCACCGTAGCAATGCTGTGGTGTCATAGCATAGAGACAGCTCACCCAGTAGCCCTAAGGTTGGTGGTTCAACTCATAACATTTGGTGTAGTTGGGCAAAACACTTCTGCCACCTTGGTTGAGTGAATGCGTTATCGTTATTGCGACTGTGGTTGGGGATGTTGACACCAAATGGCAGCCACTCCATGGCAACTGTGGCTAGATGCAGCTTACCATGATCAAGTGAGACAGAAAAGTGCATGAATAATGGAATACTGCAAAAGCATTTTAACACCCCTGTCCAGCTGCAATATAAATCTGAGCTGTACATTCTCACTGGTATTGGTGGTGCAATACAACATAACATCTCACAGTAGGATATTTATTACGATATTTTGGGGAGGCTAACAGAATGCATATATGCTAGTTTTTCTATTAAAATGCCTTTACAAGATGCAATTAAAGGTCTTTTATTGACTCATGTGTGATTTTAGCCATGTTATAATGTTCTTACCTGTTCAAAAACATACCTGGAGTTGTGTTTCGTTTCATTCACACATGTTTGAGTAAATCCTTTATTATTAGGTTGTCTACACATCCTAAGCTCAAAATGCTCTATTCCACCTTGTAATGTCATGTAGTGGTAGGTTTCAAGTTAACAGCTCCTTTTACCTTTTGGTCAATAGAGATTGGCATTTCTAGGGCTAAAATTGATCAAATGATTCTAATGAAGGTGTATGGAGTGTTTTCTGTTTGAGAGAAGAGCTCAGCCTAAATATACAGGGTTTGTGTGTTAAACATGAGTGAATGAAGCAAAACACAACTCCATGTATGTGACGAGGAAACGGCATTATAATATAGATCAGACCCTTTAAACTTGGGGCACCTGATTTTCAAAGTACACAGGAAGTATATCTCTATAACTACTTCCTTATTCTCAAAAGCACATTGTTATTTACATGCATTTTTTCTATCATCTTCACATTTTAGCAAAGCGAGGTGGACTACCCTTGCACATCAGCTTTCATCCCAAAGCATCATATAATGACTTAAATGGGTCTTTGTTACAAATTTGTAAAGATAAAATGTTTTATAATTAGATGAAGACAGCGTGTAGGAGTGCTTTTTGTCCTAAAGATCTGCTTTCACAATACACTTTCTGGGGAAAAACTTTTAATAGACAACTTTAACATATAAAAGTGCTTAGAGTTATTCTTCCTTTGTCTGCACTGAAACAAAGCAAAGGACCATGGTCTATCTATGTAGTTCCCTCTGCTTTATTTTAGCTACAACAAAACAATGCATTTTTGCTAAGAGGCTATATATTAGCACTTTTTTTTTGCTTATTGTTACCTCTTTATTGACTAAGCAACACAACTAAGGAATAAAAAAGTGAAAGAAGCACCAGTGCAAAAATAAATACAGCTTTAAAAATTAAAAGTGAAAGAACCAAAAATATCTGAAACTACTACATACCCAGCCTTAATCTTAACCACAAAAGGCTTTCACGTGATGGTTGTCATGGTTCACAATGACAGGTGTGCGAGCTGAACTCTGTGGCATTAGCATCCATCAGCAGCAGCCTGAGCAGAAAGCAGCACTCTCCTCCAGGTCTCCTCCGGCTCTGCTTTGGCCTGGGGATAGAGAACGTTTCTGTCCTCTGCTCATGTGATGTTCTGCAGAATAAAAAGGAATCACAATGCTCTCTGTCCACATGAGACTTTGACGCAGGTGCCCGGATCTGGTATGCATGGAGAGCCCGGTGAAATGCTGGCTACTATCTGAAATTATCAAAGCTCTGTTCATTTATTCATCAAAGTCATCAAAGTTATTAATCTTGTAATAGTACAGCAAAGCGTTGGGTCACATGAGGCTTAGGTTATGAGTAAGGATTGAGTTGGTGGTTCAGAGGTTACTCTATATTTTATTGAAATAGTTCTTAAAGGTGTACAAACATATCTTTATTGCATTTATCCAATAACAAGTGTTTTTATTGGAGAAAACAGAAAATAAAAGCATGTATTCTTACTGTGATCTGATATGTAAATTGGCCTTACTTAAATTGACATACACCTATCACAAAACTGAGTCAATCATCTTACAACTGTTATTCAGGAAATAACTAGGGAACAAAATAGTACGGTACTTAAAATGAAGGTGTCAATAGGTGAAGTTACAGGTGAGATCTGTGAAGAGGTGACGATTTTACTGAAGAAAGTATGTTTTTTATGGTATTTTTGAGCAATAAAAACATCTGCACTCAAACAAATACAAGATAAGTGTAATGCCATACTGTAGATAATTCCATGCAAAGTGATAACATCTCTTTGGAAACAACCAGGTAGCAGTCTCAGAAAAGTTACATAGTGCACCTTTATATATGTGGCAGTAATGTTAGATTGCTACATTTTTGCCAGGATACTGTTCTGATTGCAAAACCAACCATCACTATTCAACCTAATAACATATTTTTGTACTTTTTTCTAAATAATTCAGTTTCAACAAGAATTTCAGAATCCTAATTTTGGCATTAATGTCAATATAACTCAATTTTGGATATAACTGTTAAAGTTCAGCTGACTCAGACAAATAGTTCCGCTGGGTGGCTCAAAACAATGAAACTGTGGCTTAATAATTGATGTAGGCCTAGCAACAGGCTTCTCAGGGCACATGATGAGTGACTGGGGATAGAGGCAGTACATTTGGCACAGATAATATCTTTTTGGTGTATAGCGCAGAGGATCCAATAGCTTTATCTGCTCCAGAGGCTATTGTCTTTTCACCTATACATCCACTGCTATAGAACAGGCTCTCCACTGTCACAAATCAGAGCGGGGAGGGAGCGCGACACATACAAACACCAATACTAACTGCCATTTTATCACCTGGAAATGGACCTTAGTAAAATGTTGAATTGTAAATATGTAGCTTCATGGGAGAAGAGTTGTCATTATTCTAGACAGATGTGGGATGCTGCCGACATGCGCTACATGAGTGCAAAGAATCACGGAGATAATGATGCGCGGTGGTGTGGGCGATAACATACGTGTTGTTAAGGCGAATGCAATGCTCCGTTAGAGGGTGGGAGGGTAGGAGGAGTGGGGTTCGACCACAGCGAGGAAGCAAGCGCGCTATATAAGGGTGGAGCAAAGTCAACAGGAGCCCGGGGCAAAGCCTGTGATGTGGGAAATATTCGAAAATACGCAAACGCTGTGATATTAATTTGGCGTTCAGAAGACGACTTTCTGGAATGCCAAGGTTCAGTTTGTTGTGTGTGTTGCCATGTGTGTTGGCAGGATTTCCTTGAGTTGGATACAGTGCTTGTTAAATGTCCTGTACCTGATTTATGCTGTTTTCAAACCGTGAAAAACACATCTAGTTTTAAAGTGTTAGCAGCTGTCCAAACTCAGTCCTAACTTTCCTAACACATTTCTAGGATCTCACTTCTTCACCGTGATGAGTTTACATGGGGTTTCACATATTTCAAGAGTCAAAACAGAATTGCCAACATGAAGGCACTGTTAACACGCAGCCTGCTAACAGCGTGACAGGTCTACTTTCACATTCACAATCAACACAAATGCTTCATAATTAGACTAAACCAATGTAATTTGAAGAAGTTACATTTATGTTACATAGAATTTTACTCTACAGTGTTTTGTATTGGCAACACGTTTTGTTTACTTGGCTAATTTGTCTCTTTTGCATGCTTGCAACAAACTTTTTCAAGCAAAGTTTGTTTTTTGACATCTGATCCGGGGCTCTATATTATCCTGTAGCGAAACTGAAGACGGCTTTGGTGAGACTGATTATGACAGCAATTTGTAGCTGTAAGGTTCTTCTCTGCATCGTTTGACAGATGTCACAAACAAGTGAAGTGAAACCATAGAAAGCCCTCTGCTCCCTCTGCCACAGAGACAAAACTGTCTGTGTTGTCTGAAGAAAAAGGACAGTATCATAGTGTTTAGTTGAAGCAGTGGTGGATGAATTATTCAGTTGTTACTTAAGTAAAAGTGCAGATACAAAGGTAAAAAGTTACTCAAGTAAAAGTAGCACATGAAAAAATCTACTTCAGTACGTGTTTAAAAATATACTTAAAGAGTAAAAAGTAGAAGTATTTCACGTAATTGATGTTCATTTGTTAAAGTGTAAATATAGTGATAAAAATGATACATAGTTTGGACTTTCTTAACTTTTCTTATGAATTCTGTGTATTTATTTTTGTTTGCTCAAAGCTGAAGCTTGAACTCGAAAACTTTAGTCAGGATGTTACCATGAACATGGTAAAAATAACGAATCATACAAAAGGTACTTTTTACTTTTCAGTCCAGTTCAAAAATGTTGTGGAATAGAAAGCACAGATACCTGCTCTCAAATGTAGTGAAGCAAAATCCACTGTAAATGTACTTAAGTAAAGTACAGATACCTAAAAATAATACTTAAGTCGAGTACTTTGCTACTTGTACTTCATTACCTTGCACTACTCAGCTGCAGCACATAGATTTTGTCAGATAGTTTCAAGATGTTTCAAGATGGAGTTCTTTGCAAGTCTTTTCAACTTTTGTGCACGTTTGAAGTCTATTTCTCAGGAGCAGTTGGTGATAGAACAGAATAACTAACCAAAGTGTCATGGCGTTTGCACTTTTTTAGTAAAGCACTCCCTCTGGACTCACATTAAATCTTTCTCTAAGGTCCAGCGCTTCGTAGCTCTGGGCCAGAAATATAAACTGTCTTATTCTGAATGTAGGAATGTGTCACTGCGTATTGTACTTTTACACTTGCAGTACCTGTCTCGCTACCACTCCTTTGAACTGCCTCCTTGTGTCTTATCCTGTGCAGTGCGTCTTATCCATAGTGACATGTCCTCTGTAGAGTGCTGACACTTAGCACATTCAGTTCTGGACAAAACACATGACTGTAGATATACGGCTTGTTTGTTAATATTGCAGATCACACTGAAGTTTGAGCAGGCTAGCTCCAAACTAGAGCTATTTCAGGATGTAAACAATGGATTGAATCGGCTTAGAGACTCAAGAGCCAAAAGTTTTCCAGACAGTCATAGATGAACAGCAGTTAGACAGTAGAAGCACACCCAAAAAAGGAGGCTGTTTCTTCCAGAGACGCACACATCGGCATTCCTATACCAATACTCTGGCTTTGATATTGTGTGAAACTACTGTATGTCCTTCGGTGCTCTTCGAAACTCAGAGGCACTCAAAAAAGCAATTATTTTAAAACCTTATTACCACATGATAGATAAGGATAAAATTATGCCAGCAGATAGATAACAGTATTTCTTTATTTAATCCGAAAGCAAAACAAAACAACTGCTGTTCGACAAAAATAACTATAGAACAAAAGTAAAAGTCAAAGTTAAATCTGTCAACTGGACAAAACATTGTAGGAGTGAAAACGTTTCGCTGTTCATCCAAGCCACTTCTTCAGTTCTGGTCAGATTACTGCTGGACACTGCCTTATATCTATCTGAAGGGAGGAGCTAATTAAATTGAAACTGTGAACAGCTTTTGTTTACATTTTCAGCCTTAATGGCCTACATTCAACCTTTAATGGCCCTACTGGCTCGGTCTATTGATATCTTTGTTTCCTTTGTTTGCTTTGTTTGGTCCGTGTGCGGGTTTCCTGAATACTTCTACCTGGAGTCGCCGGTCCTCTCCTATAGTTACAGCACAATCTAAGAAGGCCAGTTTGTTCTCCTTGGCCTCTTTCGCATGAAATTGATGTTTGCATCCACAGCGATTATATGTGCAATAAAAGGTTCCAGATCTTGAACTGACTGGTACCTGCTGTTTGATTCACACCATCCACTGTAGCACGAACTCTGAGTTATCCGTACTCTACAACACAAAGCTCAAGTGGTGCCTTCAAACACCGAGGGAAAAGTGAAGGAGGAACAACATGTGGACAAAGCCCTCTCAGCGTGTGGATATCCAAAATGGGCCTTCAATTGATCTAAGAGAGAAAGTCTGAACCTAGAAGGAAAGGCGTAAGTATTCCTTACATAGCTGGTGTGTCTGAAAAGATTCAAAGAATTTTCAGACAGTTTGAGATTAGAGTCTATTTCAAACCTACAAACACTTTAAGACAGAAACTGGTTCACCCAAAGGACAAAACCCTGAGCCATAAACAAAGTAATGTGGTCTACTCCATTCAGTATAGTGAAGAGTGCAGTGAGCGGTACATTAGAGAAGCTAAACAGCCACTCCATAAGAGAATGTACCAACACCGATGTGAGAGCTTCTTCAGACCTCAGTCCACTGTACATCTCCATCTCAAAGCCCCTAAGCACTCCTTTGAAGATAGTGAGATACTGATCTTAGCTAGAGGAATGAAATGGTTTGAGAGGGGAGTTAAAGAATCATTTTTGTTAGGAAAGACAATTCTTCCTTGAGCAGGAATGGGGACCTGAGATATCACCTGTATAATTCCATCCTCAGACACAAAGCAAACAAAGGAAAACAATAAAGTTACCCAGTAGGGCCATTAAAGGCTGAATGTAGGCCATTAAGGCTAAAACTGTAAACAATAGCCATTCACAGTTTCAGTTTAATTAGCTCCTCCCTTCAGATAGATATAAGGCAGTGTCCACCAGTGATCTGACCAGAACTGAAGAAGTGGCTTGGATAAGCAGCGAAACGTCTTCACTCCTACAATGTTTTGTCCAGTTGACAGATTTAACTTTGGCCTTTACACTGGATCAGACCTGGAAGACTGAGGGATTACACAGATATAGAACAAAAGTGTATTCAAAGGTGTCAATAGGTGAAGTTACAGGTAAGATCTGTGCACTTCACAGTAAGAAAGTACTATGAAAGTTTTTATGGGATTTTTGAGCAATAGAAACAACTGTAAACAAATGTGAGATAGATACGTTTAATGCCATAGTGAGGATCATTTCAGGTAAAGCCATAACATCTTCATGGAGACCAGAAGGTGGCAGACTCTTGGTGACACAGTGCAGATTTAAATGTTCTGGGCCAATAACAACCCATAGATAGTTTTCAACGTTATCAATCGCATCCATAAAACTTTGAATCATGAGTTCATATAAACCTGACAGTGAATGAAATGAGTTCGTTTACATAGATTCACAGAGCGCGAGGGTTTTTTGGCCATAAAATGTGAAACAGAATGTACTGCATCTCTTTAGCACTCTGTACCAAATCATATCACTTAACAGACTCTTAGCAGTGACAAGGATGAGTGTTCTATCCAGGACTGATCGCTGGCAGTCACCAACCTGCCTGCCTGCCATCACAAATGAATGAATGCATAGTTAAATAGTCCAAACTTAGACATTGGCTTAGATGTAAAATGTCTGTGAAACATCAATTTACTGAGAGATGGCTAGCTGCAAAAAAAACTGTAGAAATATATATATGGTTTCAATCAAAAACATACCTGGAGATGTCTTGGGGTATTGCAAATGTGTTTTAAATTGCATCATTCTTTAACACCAGCAGTTTCCAATGGCACTTTGTATAGAAATAATGGCTGCATTCTGTTTACTTGTTTAAGAGCTTAAAATATAAGGTTTCTAAGGTTTCTGAAAGTAGTTTAAGATGGCTGAATAATGCATGATATTGGACCTTGAAGTGACTGGGATCAGAGCAGTTTTTTATATTCATTGCAAAGTAGGTTGTCAGAATACACATTTGATCAGTGTGGCAATACTTCAATAGGAAATCTAGAGTATGTGTTCGGTACTGTTATGTCTATCTACAAAGGGAAATCTTTTCTAGCTGTTAATTTATGCAAAAAGAGACATATTATGCTGAATCAACTTTAATGCTACTATTTGTAATAAGACTGGCTGACCTTGCCCTGCTGTTTTCTCACATATCACCACTAGATGCTGTCTAGATTAGTGCTGTCTGATAGCGTGCCACCTTTGGACAGAAGACCAGGGAGGTAAACCTGAACAAAGGCCAGATGAGGGGAGACAGGTTTTGACAGTAGCTCTGTTGGTAGCGTGCTCTTTCTCTGATCCAAAGGTTGGCGGTGGAAAAGCACTATATAACAACCGGTTTCACATCTCCCATCTCAAATAAACTTACAGATGGTAGCTTTAATTATGATTGTCTATTTTGACTGATTCATGCCTGTTTTTACATATACCCCCATTGTCGCCCACAGACTTATATTTACTTGCAGTTATTTGAAAAATGTGAATCCCTGAGTGCTGTGTGATGTCTGCATCTAATTATAAAGTGTCCGAGAACCAGGAAGAGTATTGTTTGAATGCTAGTTGATGTTAGCTTTACTATAGTAACAAAACTCTGCTCTGGCCTTTGAAAGTTGATAAAAGAGCTTATAAACTCATTGCGGTGAATAATCAAAATGCTCGGAGTGCGTCAGGAAATGGTTTAAAGTGAACTGGCTTAGTGTCTTTTTGCTAACTAAACAGGAGCGTCTTTTGCCTTTGTTGTGCAGTTATAGCATATATAGTCGCATCAGTGCTACTTAGTTTGTGTTTACAGTATATTGCTTAAGTGCTATCAGGGCTGTGCAGATGGAGGGGGTGCAGCTGTGAAGGGGAGAGTAAATAATTCAAGTGTAAAACAATCTGCCCGAGTGCATGTCTTTGTCACATCGCTTTGAAGTGTTGAGGAAACTGTAATCATGTGTAGTATAGTGGCCAGGAGCCTGTGGCAACCCGACAGAGATGATGGAAGCTCCAAGGCTCTGTGCTTTTTAATTGGACCAGCAACAGAACCAGAGACGTCCAAAGCCTTCGCCAAAGTACAGCTCCCTCACTGAAAAGCAGCCAGCGTTAGATGGGGCTTTTGCTGTCGGGCGAGCAGGGATCAGGAGCTGTAAAAACAAAGTACAAGCATGAGAGTAAAACAGAAATATGCTGTGCGGCAATACTGGTTAATGCTGCTGTGGGGAAGAGAGTTGGTCGTAACCACAAATGGCCAAAACGAGCTGTACCTGGTGAAGCTGAACAGACAGTGACTATAATTGTAATGATGGGCTCGTTCAGTGGATAAACTAAAGCAGGTGGAGTCACTGATTTTATGATGGGTAAATATCTCTCCCCAAAACCTAGAGACTGGTTTTCACTGGGATCCAAAACACAGACCTTTTCAATACCTTGCTAAGACATGAGCCTTTGATTTTGGTTGGATGTGTGACCAATGAGCTACTTCAATTTGCATGCATCACTGAAAAATAAGATATTCTGATCAATCTTGTTTGGTTCTGGCTTGAGACGTGACAATTGTGTGGGTGAAGTTATGGTATACGTTATTAATCCCTCATTAGAGAAAGTCAGTCTTTGCATTTGACCCATCCTCCATTGCTTCAGTGCTATAAATGGTTGGAGAGGCAGTTGGTTGGTTGGTTGGTTGAGACGCTAATGCAGCAGGTTGTGATTGGCTTACATTTAAAGCAGTCTTCCTGGTTGAAAATATATATACGTTTTTTTCAAATCCTCCCATTAAATGAAACTTTGAAACTAATAAAACTTTCAGTAGAGAAAGGCTAAAATCTAATAGATAAAAAAGAAAGAAAAAAAAACATTAGTTACTGCACCCCATCAGAGCACTGGAACAAAACCATTTGAAAAACCCAACTCCCCAGAGCTAATACTGTGTGCACCACAAAAGTACAGGCAATTTATATTCATGAATCGATCAGGCAAAGAGAAGCCAGGACAAGTTTGAACCAGTCCCTCAAAACTCTTCTGTTTTTAAACATATAATTAATCTTAGTATTTTCAAACAACAGTGTTGACAGTTATAGTGATTGCAAAAAAGTCATAGTTTGGACTACAGTTTTTTTCTAATTATGACTTGGTTTTGTGGGATAGTATCTGTGGTAAATATTTATTATAGTTTCACAACAGTTAAGTGGCAGTTTGTGGTATAACATTGAAAATAAAAAGCACAAAAATACAGGAAGTAGCGGTGAGTTAAAAAACAAAATCCCTCCACCAAATATTCCATCCAAACAATTTACCCACAAGGAACACATTTTCTGGTAGTTTAAACATTCATTCAACAAAACAAAAGTTGTTTTTTGTTTATTAGTCTAATCATAACTATTGTGCAATTAAACCAAGTTAATATCTTAATTTATGGATGAAAAAGTGAACACCGGGATCATGTAGAGCGGGTTAATATGAACATTTTAAGACCAAAATGACAAGTTTCACAGTAGCGGTTACATTGAGAGGGGCCACCATTTTTCAATAGAAAGTGAATTGGAGCCAGAGCCAATTGAGCCAAATTGTGCCCCTCCTGACTTCTTATTTGGAACATGACAGACAGTGGGTTATGTCCATTTATATAATACAGTCTCTGCTTTACAGTACGGTTGCTAAGTAACAGTTACAAAATTATCCTTACAATGTATCCTGATTTTATTAAATTAATAGTTTCACCCAGATTTGAATGTGCATCAGTGTAGCCTAAAGTTGCCACACCAAGTTATAATAGTTTTCCGTAGTGGCACCCTGACATGGCTGTCGGGTGTAACATGCTGCTCCTGTCAGTTTGCAGGACGGTCTTATCAGTCCAGTACATGGAGTCTGGAGGAGGACGGGTGTGCACCTGTCAATCATGTCACTATTGCACAGTGGCGTACAATTTCACAGTCCATTTATTTGGAGTTTCCAGCCTGATGTAACTACTGCTATTACATTAGTCCAGTGGCCAACAGGAGACGTGCTGCTAATGGGGGGTTTCACGCTTGTCTTGGTTTGAGCCTAGTTTAGTTCTGCGGTGTAGATTATGTTTGGCCCTGTTTCAGTTTTAGAGCTAATTTAGTTCTGGTTTTATCCTCCAGGACCTTTATTTTGTTTAGTCCTTTGGGATCCTTTTATTAGTGTATTTTTTCTAACACAAACTGCTTAAGGATCACCTAAACAAAGTACTGTTTAGACTCTCTTCTAACTTCAAAAGCTAATCTGCTAATCTGCAAAAAAACAATTATTCCATTTGCTTGTGGAGACTTATTTTGACTTGTTCTAGAAATTACTTCACATCACTTCTCCTGCTTTGTTGAACTAGGGATGTGAAAATGAATCATTTAAAGCTACCATCTGTAATTTGACTTCCAACCCGCCCCTGTTGCATTCACGCATATCACCACTAGAGGCTATCTATGTTACTGCCAGTGTTCCAGCTTTGTCCTGACAGAAGAAGAGCGCAGGTGAGGGGGAGACACGTTTCACATCTGCCACTGGTGAAAAAATCAAATAAACTTGCAGATGGTAGCTTTTTATATTCAAAAGGCTCTGCGTACATGTTTTTATTAATCATAAAATAGTGACATAATATGGTTGTCTATTAGTTAGCCATGTGAATTATCCTGAATAAAGGTAAAATTGTGATGTATATTCTGACTATAATGGTAACACTAGCATTTGTGTAGCACTCTGTCCGCTTCATGCTGTCATTTCATTATTGTTGTGTTTTGAAAGCATGCCAGTCGTTAACATGGGAGTGCTGTGTCTTCCTCTTTCCTGTGGGCAGCCGTCTATCACTCCATAATGTACAATGTGTGGTGTGAGTCCAGACATGTGCTTTAAATGACACCCACAGAGCGGACAGAGTGCTGACAGCGGACACTATTGATCCATGTGGACAGCAGGCTGACCAAAGCTCCTAGCTCAGGGGAGAGCCACATCATCTGACCTTTACAGTAGATCCACGAGTTGAGCCAATGCTGTCACTGAACTTAAGTCATACACAAAGATCAAGCTTGTATTGACAGAGCAGTGCCTTCTGTTAGCTTTAACCCCCCAAAGAATGTTGTTAGTGACGTGCTTTTTTCATGTATTTGTAAATCACAATATTTATCCAAAGTAATAGAAATGGATCCACTGATTTCACCATATCAAACTGCATATGTTTATGTGTTTAGATTTTATGGAAACAGGAATTTTCTGAGCACACAGGGCATAAAGGATTACTCAACATGCATGAATCTAATCAAAATGCAACTCCTGAGTAAACACATAACAAGGGTGCTCTGTTAAAACATGGTAAAAGCTCATAAAAGTGTATTTTAATACAATGCAATATGTCCCCTTATAATATATCCCACTTAAAAAAAAATGCCATAGCTTACTTGTCTCTTTTTTGCTTGCCTTGCATTGCCTTTTAGACCTTTTTGTGCCCCATCCAACCACTTACGAGAATGTTCCACTTTTTCTTTAGTGCTCCACAAATTGTGTAAAAAGTTATATTTGCTATATAAAAACAAGGCAGGGACAGCTAGCTTATTCCTAAAACGAAATGCTCAGAATAAAAGTTCAAAAGGTCACTGCAGAACTTTTAAATGTGTCCCTCCACATTCCACTTTTTGTGTGATGACTCCAGTAAAGCAGATAACAAGGTTCTCTACAGGGACAAAAGAGTAGCTTAATAAAGTTGTTTGTACAGCCTGATGAGAAAGAGCAGGACATGTGGATAGATAGTGAGATGTGAGCAGGTCCCATAGACTGTATAGACACTCAAATGAAGTTCATTGAGGCTAGCGGTAACAGGGGCAAATTATTATGTATTAGTATTATGGCAACTAAAGAGCCAATCCAGTCCAGTCTGTTGAAAGTAACGCCCCCTTAGCGCCCGCACTGCTGGTTTAGCAGGGAGCTGGCACTTAGGGAGCTGGCACTCTGTCAATCAAACCTGTTGCTAACACCAGCAGGAGTGACCTCAGGGAAAGAAGGCTCCTGATTTGTCTGTTATTAATGTTAATATCTTGATTTATGGGCAAAATGGTGAAGTAAAAATACGAGGATCATGTAGAGCGGCTTAATATGAGCATATTAATTATACCAGACGGGTATTCGGCCATCAGATGTTACCCTCGTGGGTACCATCTGATAGCGGCTACACCGTATTTATTCTGATATCTGTTGCATTTGTCTCGCACTTTAATAACTTGTATTTTGCACACTTGTACATTGTCTTTTGTATTGCACTTTTTACATGTGAATTGTTTTTTTTGGGTTTTTTTTATGTTTGTGACACCAAGGACTACAGATGGAAATTAGCATTTTGCTAAATCTGGTGCAGCCATCTTTTTAATGTATCTGCACACTGTCCTTCAAATAAATAAATAAATAAATTTTAAGATCAAAATGATGAGATTCACTGCAGAAGTTGCAGACAGAGGGACAACAATGTTTCAATATAAAGTTAATTGGAGCCAGAGTCGATAGAGCCAGAAGCACGCTCATGATCACTTCCCATTTGGATCGTGACGGCTAGCAGGTTAGCTATGTCCATTTATATATACAGTCTATGGTTGAGCCCTTAGAAAACACATTTAAACATGATACCAAGTTGCAGAAAATCTTTTGCTCCGGACTCCTCTCCTCCATCCTCATGCTCCTCTTTAGATCAGTTTTACTCATCTCTCTTCTTCACTAGAATCAAATCCGTTTGGGGACTTGAGACTCTATCAATGATAATCCCATTGGATCTACAGCCGGATTATTGCACCAGGGATTGGACTCTCTGAGAAAGTCAAATCTCCTGACGCAGCATCGTGACAAATGGTCTGTATCAAGATCATTTGGCCCCAGGCACTTCATCTCCATGTTTCGTTTTTGTAATACACAGGTGGCTTTTTGTCAAAACTTTTAAACGTTTAAAACATAGTTATAAAAACGTAACAATGAAAGTTGGCCATATATTTAGGCTACAAAATAAAATTAAAGGGTCTGTATCCAAATTTTTCACTTAATGCATTTTGTCTTGCCACAGTACAGACAGACATACTATAGAAACAGTTCTTAGGGTGAAAATGTGACTGATGTGTGCTGTCTGCATATAATATAAAGTGTTGTTATCTTCCACAAACCAGGAAATAATGTGAATGCGCTGTTAGCATGCTAGTTGTTGTTGGTAAAACTCTGCTCTGTTCTATGCCTGTGAAAGTTGTAAAAAAGCACTGATAAGCTGAATGAGGTAGATGATTACGATTCTAAGAATGGGATAAGTGAGGGACAACTTTATACTGCTGCAAACTATTTCAAATGAAATTTAATTTCCATGTGTTTAGAACACGTTTGGTACAGCGCCTTTAACTTTATTCTCCCTCAGGGGGAAATTTGCCTTGGCCACAGTGCAGTAAAACTTTGCACAAACAGGTAGTATAAAAGCAGTAAAAAGTGCAGGCGGGGGATTAGCCTTTTAAATTACAGCTTTATTTAAGAACCACATTTTATCGATAATTATTTATAATATTCATTATTTTAAAACTTCATTAAAAAAAACATATTATTAAAATGCTAAAAGCTATAAAATAAAATGTAAAAAATCCCTAAGTCTGTGTTGGACCTAAATCATTGCAATCACTTTCTCTTCCATTGGCCTTATATATGTTTCAAAACAGCCCGAGCAGTGCTCGCATCCCAATACAGGCCTGTGTACCCCTGGTTGGGAAAATATTCTTCAAATATCCCCCTCACTTTAAGTCTTGCCTTTTGCCCCTATAGTCTGGGCCTGCACTTTGACACTGAGAGATAAAGGCTAGAATTCACTGCAGCGACCCCAGAACCTTAGCCATTACCAGGCCCTACATGTGTGTGGTTTATGTGCAGGCCCCAGAGGCAGCAGACACATGCCTAATTTAATCCAAGTGAAGAAAAACACTATTTTTAAAGGCTCTCCCAGGCTACTGTAAAGCCAAAATGTATTTAGCCAGTAACATACTTATAGTGTGAAGTAATGTGGAGAGTTTTATTTTTTGTGCAGTGCAAGGCCAAGTTAGCTCAGGCAACTCAGTCCTTTATTATTAATGGTATGTATAACCGCCGTTGCCACAGTAAGCACTTGAAACGCCTCATGAACAGGAGCCTCTGATGAGCCTGTAGTCTACACTCAAGAGCTGCTGCACTGCCCTGATCCAAACTTATTCTTCAGCAGTTCACAGTTTGGTCTGGTCACTAAAGGTCACCGAGGTCACTGACAAAGGCCCTACTAATTGGTTTAATAGTGAGAGCTCTTTCAAACTTTGGAAACCTTCTGCACTGTAAACTACATCAGGCTAATAATAAAATAAGACTGGCTGGACAAAAGTATCATAGCTTGATAACTACATTTCATACTGTGCGTCCTTATTACGATCACGCACTGGTCTCTGTGATCTCTGTCACTGAACATGCCCTTTAGTGAGTGTAGACTTATTATTGTATCTGTATAAGTGGTGTTTAACTCCCAAAATTTACTCTTTTTGGGGAGCACACAGGCAACCTTAGCTGAGACCTTTTCAGTCCAGTTCTAACCAGTTCCACTGTCATTGTGCCCTTGGGCAAGTCATTTTCTCTCCTTGCCTGTGTCACTGTGGTGTCGGTTGAGTGCTGGTGATGAGAAAAGCCATTTGTACAGAGCAGAAGTCCCATTCGCCGGTCTACCCCAGGGCAGCTGTGGCTCTTAAGGTGTGTGGCATGAATGACCATTATGGATAGGAGGCAAGCACAACACTTCCAGCTGAGTGCTCCTGGCCATAGCTCAAATGCAGGAGAGACCTCTGTTTGTGGGATTCAGTGTGTTATAGCCACCCCTATGAGGACTTTTGACCATTATTTGGATTGGTAATCACTATGACAACGATCCTAATTACTGTTGACTTTGAAAGCCAAGGACACCATCATGCCCTCACCTGCCTGTCCTCATGTTGCCTTCCTGTATCCTTACACATACCTTACACTTGACTTCGAGCCCGGCACAAGAGCGGCTGTCTTGAGCTCGACAGCCATTTCTGATTTTAACTTAGTCTAACATTTGATCCAGCGCCAGTCGGCATGTCATCCCTCTGCTCCCGCTCTGACAGCTCACACCTAATTTCTCTTCAATTTACCACGGGTTCTACTGTAGGGAGGGATTCTGCTTAATTGACAAGAAATCAATGCGGCGTCTCGATGGGAACTACAGCTGTCTCAGACTTGTCTAACTGGCCGCACTTAGGCCTCTAGAGAATATAGACAATCAAAGCAAAACAAAGCAAATATACACGCCAACTCGAAATAACAGATCAACAATATCAAACTTTAGAAAATGTGAACTAGCAAGAATTCTCATCAGTTTGCTCTTTGCTGAAATGCAGAGATTTATCAACAGAATAACACATTTTAATGTACTCCACAACAGCACGCTCTGATGTCCCTAACTCACAGTTTGTATAAACCCGGTGTAAGCAGCCCATGCACAACCAGCTCATTCTCCAGTTTTATTTTCTGAAACAGTGATATATGTAGGATTTGGCAGTGCCGCAAAGCCGTTCTGGCTCTTTGTTGTAAGGACGTTTGGAAATCTGTGATGCAGTTATCAACCCAGAGGTCAAAGAAGTATTTTTTAGATCAATATTGTGTTTTAAAATGTCCAAAATATAACACAATGCTCCACTGGTATGATTATTATTGTAAAATGTACCAATTTCACTTAAGGCTGACCAGCTAGAAACTGTTATGTGACAAGTTGTAGAAATATTGAAATATTTTTCCTGTTCATCATAAGTGTTCATTGCTCCATTGAGTAGTCCCAGGTTTTGTTTTATTTATGTAGAAAAAGTGCTTAGTCCACTCTTTCTTACCACATCCTCAGAGATGTATTTCTTCAAATCTTATCAAAGACATATAATCCATAATTGCTTTGAAAATGTCTTTTATGGATCCATGCCAGGTTCCACACTGTTAGCTGTCCATCAGGGCTCTCTCTGGCAGCATGTTTGAAGTTAACCTGAAGCACCGGGCAGGCCCTTGGAGCCGGCTCATCTCTTCACTCTCATCCTGCTCTGGGGCTCCGTGCTGCACATGTTAACCTTTAGCTCAACAGATGATAATTAATGATCAACGCAGCACCGTGGACCACCATTCGTTTTTATTAAGAGTTCATTTAATCCATGTTTTGTCCTTTCTCTGGCACCATGGATGTAGTGAGGTGTAAAGGTCAGGGCTGTATTCATGTGAGTGTGTGATTAGGTAATTTATCATAACATTTAAGGCTCCTGCTGCAGTATACTGTACTACATTAAGTATTCATTGACATTTGGAGCAGCCATTTTCCTGGCGTGTTAGTCCGGCATGTCTCTATGGTCAAGTGCTAACTTTGTGGTATAAGGTGTTCTGTCAAGGGTAACACAGGAATAACTCTGTAATGACCAGAAATGGGTATCAATCTGTTACATTTTTTTTCTTTTTAACTTAATGCTCCTGTACCCGTTTTGGTTTTTTTGGTTTTTTTACAGATATATTATAAAAGCAGCTCTTGTCTTATCCATCTAATTAGAAAGTATTTCATTGTCCAGTAATTGTCCCCAGGAAATGTGTGGTAGCATGCAAGTGATTGTTAGCTTTACCGTTACGACAAAAATCTGTACTTATGAGTTGTGAAAACCGTGTATCGTGAATGGTTAGCTAAGTGAGGAATAACTGGTTCTTTTTTATATTTTAAGACAGTAAAAAGCAGGTACAGTATGATGTTTATTGTGATATTTTGTGGGAATGTTCACAGCATTGCAGAAGGGCTCATGATATTGTCCTTCTGTTTACAATATTAAGCATAACAGCCATGTTAGTCAGTCTTTTGTCTTAATTTCTCAGTGATACCTTTTCTTAAGTGCAAAATACCAATTTATGTTCCAAACAACTGCAATGTGAACAGCCTGGTGAGTAGTAAAAAAGGAACTAGCCCAGTCTAAACTAAATTAATCTGTTTAATTACATTGCAGTATAGCTTTAACACTTTCTTGTTCTTTAAAGCACTTTGAATAAGGTCTTTACTCCGTGTTGTGCTCTACAAACAAACTTCCCTTGTTTACACCATAAATAAAACTGTGCAGTAAATTTCATATTATAGTTTTTTGTTTTTTTTTTGTTTTTTGTCAACATCAGAAAACATATGTGAATCCTTCTCTGTGCATTCTGCAGTGTACCTTGTTGCTCTGAAATATTTTAACCTGGACTAAACTTTATATTTGATGAATTTGTTGAACAGAACGTCATTTTTCCAAGCGAGTTCTCATGGTGCTTATATTTCCTGATGATACATATGCTGCATCTCGACAGATCTATCACTAGTACTACGTGTTGTTCATCCATCTCCTTTTTTCCTTTAGCTCTTGAGGTCTTGGCGAAACCAAATTGCCAAAATGGGACTTAAAGCCGTGGGGCATACAGTGTCTGCTCAGTTTTCCTCTATCCATTCTCCCAGCTTTGCAAACAGCCCCTTCCCTATATCACTGGGTTGTTGTTGTTGATCCAAGTGTGGAAAGGGTAAAGTGTGAGATCCTATTGGTTCAAACTGCAAATCTGATGAGCAAAGGATCATGGTGTAGTATTATTTTTTTCCACACAAACTTTAAAACTAAAAAAACTTTGAGCACAAATACATGCCACTTAATACTGAAAAGATCACAACGATATCAAGGGAATTTTGCTACCGTGATATCACTATGTTGCTAAGACGTTAGTAAGTAGAGAATACTTACATCCACATCCACTTGCTGTGAACTAATCACCTCTAGAAGAATGAATACATCTAAAGTTCACAACTTTCCTCACCATTCTTCACTGTTCCATTGTTCACTGCCCAATGCTATTATCTACTATCTATACATTGATTGTCTGTGCAAATAGGTACACCGCCTCAGCAGAGGTCCAGTCAATGGTGGAGAGCTCAATGCAGCTGTCGATACAGGATTCTTGATTCAAAAGAGACTCCTTGTGTCACCTCTGCTTCAGAAACTGGCTTCTCATTGTGGGCATTTTTCAAACTGGCACAAATGGTTGTGAGTGGGCAACTTATAGGCTGGTTATACTAAATGTAAGTTGGATGTGTCAATGTTTGTTGTTCTACTGACCTCGGAGCACTGCGGGAACGGGTCCAGAGGGACGTGCGAGAGTCTATTTCTGTGGTCTGGAGCCGTTTAGAGGTAATTAGAAGAGTGTTATCTCATGAACCTATGTGAACACATGTGTGCTACCTTGATCAAACACGAACCACAGTACAGCATAGTTGGTATAACAGTGTACAGGTAGTCTACAAGTCATCCACTCAAAATCCATCTCATCTCCTACTCTTTTGCTTGAGTCAGCTTGTGTTAATTTAGGGTGTGCCCACATTTGCACAAACACCAAATCAAAATTGGGACCAGACTGGTACTAAACCTAGAACTAGATCTGGACTGGACCAGAACTAAACCAGGACTAGAATGGAGCCAGATCTACATTAGAACTTAAACTGGGCCCCAACCCGGTGTGGACGGACCCTTAGTGACATGTCAAAGGTGCTCTATGTATCCGTGCATGTTATGGCTTTGCCTGGAATGTTCCAATATGGCTTTAAGCTTATCTGTGGAGAGGCGAGCCCATTCACAATACAAATGCTGAAGCAAATGGCAGGTCCTCCTCCTGTAAAGTTACATAGTGCACCTTTAACAGTGATAATGCCTTAGATTTAGACCTGGTTTAAACAACTCTAGCCACAACTGCCATGGGTTTGAGGCGAATCGTGGCTGTCAATCTGCTCTTACAGCTTTTTCAAACACCGCCAATCACACACACACACACCCCCACACCCACACACACACACACACACACACACACACACCGCATTCACGCTTTTTCCTTGAGTCACTTACGTAGTTGTTTAGCATTAAGCTCTGTATTACAACCTCTCAGCACAATATCAGCTCTCTCGGGGCACTGATGAATTCACCAGTTACTCTTCTACTCTGTGGACAGGCCTGTGACGTACTCCTCCTCCCTTCAGATGGACTTGTCCCTCTCCTCTCTCACTCCTCTCCTCTCTCACTCACTGTTGTGGTTGGCTACTGTATGCTTCACTGTTCTTTGTGACTCACACAAGCTGCAGATGAACAAAGCTCATTTATTTCCACCGGTTGACGATACATCCTCTGAATACACTCACGCTCTTTGTTTGTAGGATTTACTGTATCTTGGGAGGATTTCAGATTTTATTTGAATGACAGACGCAGTGAAAACCTGTTTCAAATATAGCTGGAGACATGTCCTCATTGTCCACTGGGAAAAGAATGCATACTGTACCTTTTTGCTGTCAATTGTCTTAAGCAGGTAGTAAACAATAAGAATGAGCATTAGCATTTCAGTGACTCATAGTGCTGAAGTGACTTTCTAGAAACCAAACCACCCATTAGCTTCTATGATCCTACTTGGTATTTTGGATCGGTTAAAGTTGAATCTGTCTTTCTCTTCTCCTCTCTCCACTCTTGTGTCTCCTCCTCTCCTCTCCAACCTCCTTCTCTTCATCTCCTTTTTCTCTCAATGGAAAAATACAACACGGTTTAATAGCTTCAATTAAACAAATCAATAATTCATTTTACACTCCACTCTCAGCTCCTTGGTTCTATTTTCTTGTGTTTCTTTTTTTGTCTCTTCATGATTTCCTCTCCCCCTTCCTCATTTTATCCTCTCTCTTCTATGTCCTCACTCCTCCTTTTTTGGGATTTTATACAATGGGGCTTTCAACTTATCAATCTTGCATTTATTAAGGGAAAAACATGTACTCTCACTATGTGCGAGGTCGCCTTTCTACAGATCTGACCTGTAACTTGGTCTCACGGTGTCCCCTGACAATATCTCCATGAAGACCAGCTGGTGGTAGTGGACACTCTACCAGCAAAGTTACATAGTGTACCTTCAACCTCTGTCTACACCCTCTCTCCCTCTCTCCTCTCTCTTTTTCTCTCTCTTCTCCATCTCTTCAACATCTTTTCTTCCCTTCCTCTCCTCCTCCTCTCTCTATCCTCTCCCCCACCAGTGCCACTTGGGTGCAGTCTCAAGCTGTTGTACCTCTTCTCCTCCTCTTGTCCTGATGTCTCTTGTCTTGCCCCAGATCCACTCGCACAGGTCAGGCACCCTTCAGTATTTGAGAGCGCACAGCTGGGCCAAACTTTGTTCTTTCTGGGCTGAGATGTCATGAAGTCACTCAGGCCATAAGTGAAGGCATCTAATTGGCCCAAAAAGACATTAAAAGAGTTGAGGTGAATGCCGATGGGGTTGGTGTGTTTTTCTTCTTAAACATTTTCCAAAGTTAGAATTTTCTATCAGTGGAACAAACTTTGGACAAAAAATTTTACAGAATTTCACTGCACTTTCTAGAGTCAAAGTCTACAGGAGTAACCTTCAGCCACTGCTGTTGACACGACACTGAAGGTGATGCTTTGAACTCAATGAAAAAGCTTTGAACTAAACTAAGCTCATGTTTTACACCCATATATTCATATATTTGACTTTTTCTTTAATCACTTTTCTAATTTAGTCCAAAGTTAACATTGGACACCAAAAGTGAAAATATTGATTTTGCCTGATTTTCATCAGAGGGTGGAATAATGATATATCCATCAATCTGTTTTCATCTGCTTTATCCCGGGCCGGGTCGCGGAGGAGACAATGTGAGAGGGAGGCCCAGACATAGTTACAGACACATGACACAGAAACAAGCATCTCCTGGATCTTCCCCGGAACAACTCTCCAGGGAGGCGTCCAGGAGGCATCCGGAACAGATACCTTGCAGAGGAAACTCATTTTTACCACTTATATCCGCGGTCTTGTTCAGTCATTACCCAAAGCTCATGATCATAGGTGAGGGTAGGAACCGAGATCTAAACCAGGACCATAGTTGAGGGTAGGGATGTAGATTGACTGGTAAACCAAGAGCTTTGCTTTTTCAACTCAGTTCCTTTTTACCCACTCAAATTATTACTAACTAGATATATATATATATATATATATATATATATATATATATATATATATATATATATATATATATATATATATATATATATATACTTTTCATTATACAATTGAATTATTACAGACTGTATTTTTCATACAGTTTAAAAGGGTTTACTATAGTGGCATAATGCTGTTCGATATTACCTTTCATAGCTATATTTTCTGTAGCCACAGTTTTTCATCCTGACTAGCTGACGTACTGAATCACCTCGTTGCCATGTTGTTGTGTTGGTGAGCAAGACTATTTGTTGTGTCGGTCAGAGAAACAGCCAATAAAGACCCAAACAAAATGGTCCGACTGTCTTAGCACCACTGTACCATGTTATGCAAATTGTGTTTGTAGGCCTGACTCTTTTTATGTGTAACTGAAAGCTAATCACATCATTTTCTGTCCCGCTGGAAATGCTGCTCAGAGCTCAAAATGTGGTTGTTAGCAGAGAAGGCACAGCTGGTTGTTACATCCGCTTGTGATGGTACATCCAGTTAGCTTGTATTCTGAGAAGCGTTCCTGTTTTTTGGGGCTAAATTGTCCCCTTTTCAACAATCTGTCCCTGTCCTATCGGCTTAGCAGCACACACAGATTAAAGACTGTCCTCTGTAATGAGCTCTGAGCCCGACGCTGCTATAGAAGACGCTGCAAACTTCCCCCAGCACTGGTCATGGTGATATGTATGTGTATGTGTGTGTGTGCATGTTTATCTAGTCATGTAGGGACTGGAATTTGTTCATACTTAAGGATTAGGATTAGGTTAGATATGAGGTTAAGTCTATAATCGATTTAGGATCATGATAAGGCTACAAATTGGAAAGCACATGAATTTGACTTGAGTGTGTGTGCAAAATAAGCCTACTCGCACATTGTTGGTGTACCTTTTTATTAAGACTCAAACCTGTTAAGATTTACGGGTTGAGGTCACGTGACATCACAACTTTTGGATGCTTTTAGTATAAAATTGAGCCGGAGGACAAGTCAGAATTCTATGGTGGCATTTGAATGGAATGATTTAGAGGTTAGATATCAGTTTTGGGGGGTTAAGGCTATAGTAAGTCTGATTAGGATTATATTTTTTGTCCTCACTCTAAATATGAACCCAGCATGTGTGTGTTGGCAGGCATTTATCACATTGTAGAGGCTAAAATCAGTACGCACGCTCAATTCAGGTCCTTATGACATAACTCCTTGAATCACTAGATCAACAACATATGGGTTGAAATAGGTCAGGGTTTAGGCAAGTTGTAACTATGGTTAAAGGTCCTATATTACGCAAAATTGACTCGTGAGCTTTTAGCCATGTTAGATTGTCGTTACCTCCTCAAAAACCTACCTGGAGTTGTGTTTCATTTCATTCACACATTTTATTATTAGTCTGTCTACATCTCCAAAGCTCAAAATGCCCTGTTCCACCTTGTGATGTCATGAAGTGCTAGTTTTCAAGTTAGTAGCTTCATTTTACTTTTAGTTTTGTAGAGATTGGTTATTCCAGGGCTGAAAGTATCCAAATGATTCTAGGGAAGTCTAGTGTTTTTTGTTTGAGAGAACAAAGAACCAAAGTGTGAATGAAACAAAACACAAGTTCAGGTATGTTTTCGAGGAGGTAATAACATTATAACAGATCAGAAAATAGCACCCTTTAAGGTAGGCTGGCTCTCCAGGAAATTAATTCAAGTAAATTTTATGTCACCAAGAAGCACGGAAACCTTACATGTGTGTGTGCATGTGCAAAACGAGCCCACTCACATGTCTCACACACACACACATACACACACACACACGCACACACTCGACTCTGATAAACAGGCGCGCCCTAGAGAAATAAGGTGAATTCATTTCCTGCATGTAATATGAGCGAAGGGCCCACAGCTGCATCACACAATACAAGTCAGCCATTCATATCATGTGCATGCATTATTCAAATCCACTAATCACCTTATAGGCATGGACAGCTCCTCCATCGAGCAGTTATGGCCAGTTTAACCTTGGGAGATCTCCAGGAGCTTCTCAAGGTTGAGTTCCCAGGCATGGATTTGACTTGACTGATTGCATTTGAAAACAGTGGCTCGGTACAGGCCACATACATTACGGTTTAGACGCAGTGAGAGTGTAAATAATGTAGGGTATGGAGTATGTCTTCTCTGGAGGTCCCAATCACTGCACTGGCCTTGATGAAGCGCTTGTAGCTTTTAACTACCAAAAGTGAGTGAAGCGGATTGAATTAGTAATACAGTACAATTAATAACAGTAAGACGCTAACAGATAACACAGACGTTAAGAGTGCTTCTAGACAATCTTCAGTTCAACATTTGAGGTCAGCTGACACTATCTACTACAGTTTATGAGGTCCAGGGCAGTGGACACAGATTACGTGACACATTGTTGCATGACATTTGTATTGATAGTGACTATGGAGTAGACACCAGTGACACACTGACACAGAATCTCTTAGCAGCTTTTTGATTGCCACATTTCTCCCTTTCATTCATCAACAAATTAGTCAGGCCCATTTGCATTTTTGCTATTGTTTCACACCTCATTCTCATGCTAGCTAGGCTATAGCTTGCATTGCTGAATATGTTCTGTTACTTATGTTACATACGTAATGTTCTGCTTACCACCTGTTGCTATGTTAACATGGCTGCTCGGTGATGACACACCATTTATTAGTATTCATGTGCAGTGTGGGGCATATATTCCTTGCTACGTAAATAATGTCATGGACTGCATAAAAGATTTACATGTGTATTATGACAGGTACATGTAATAGAAAAGGCTTGTGAACATGCAGGAACTTTCCCGTCCCTCCACAGCTCTGAATACTCAAGTGTTCCCCATGAATTATGAATGACCATCTGTGAAGATGATGGATAACCATCTCACTACGGTGGATTTATTCACGTTTTTCTGGTGTCCTGTGGAACATTCAGTTTCAAAGTTTTACTCTAGATGATGATTTTAATCATTTTAGAGCTATAACAAAAACAGTGCAGCAACTCTTCAGCCTAAGAAGTTTTAATGGAGATTATAATGGAAATCGTCTCCCACATCGACCTGCTGCTACTGTAATGCTAATGGTGGTTCTGATGTGGATCTTATTATATTTTCCATCCATCTGAGACGCTTTATTTGGGGTCGGGCTGAGGGTAAACCAGTCCAGGCAGTGATCTCCAGACTTTTTGTGTGTTTACAGGTAGTTATTGCAAACGTAAAAAAGAATACAGTTAGTACATTTTTAAGTAGTTGTTTTAAGCACATTTCTCCTAAATGTTAATCGACACACATCACAGCATCATTCACATGTGCGATCAAGAGCAAGAGAAAACATGGATCATTTCCGAAGCTCCGTCCATGTCCCAATTTAGACAGGCCTGTTTTTGACAGACGATCTTTGCCTCATCTTCATTCATCAGGAAGCTCATTATCTCATTGTGAACCAGACCCTGAGGAGATGTGTAAACAGGTTTGTGCCTAGTCTGCTGATCGCCTGAGCAGTGCTGCCTGCACAGTGAGCAGAGCACACTGTTGGTAAAGCTGTTCCATCTGCATTTTCAAGAGTTGCATTAGTGCAGTTATGGGACCAGTAAAAGCAATTTGTCTGACCTTTGTCTTTGTCAGATCCACTCACCGCTCCATCTCACTCAGTCAAGTGTGTAAACTCATTAACTGATGTTTTGATGCTGGTTTTATTGAATAGAATCACTATTTTTCCACATTTTTCAGTTATGCTCCCACTAATTTTGTTTCCTCCTTCTATAATGGTGGGTACCAGGGTTACCCAGTTGCATGGGGGTTGATACTGTTTTCAAACCATATGCCCATTCTGCCACAACCTGCTACTTTATAGTGATAGAATGAGCAATGAGGGGAACTTACCAGCTAAACAACAGCTGCTGCAGCATCCTCCTTGTGTTAGTGCAAGAACTTAAACCGCTGCACCACTTCTGTCCCAATTAAACTCAGTGTAGTTGCTTTACCTAAAGGTGCACTGTCTAACTTTTCTGGTGGAGGGTCCTAAAGATGTCCTTTCTGTGAGCAGGGTCGCCTGTAAATGATATCCTGGTGGCATCCCCTGCACAGACAGATAAGCAGGTTTAATGCGATACTATGGAACATTCAAGGCTAAGCAATGACATCTGCAAGGAGAAGAGAAGTTGGTGGACCCTTCATCAAAAAAGTGGGCACATTATGGTAAAAAGGTTTTTCTTCATCGTTAGCTTCTTTAGAGTTGAGTTTGGATTGATTCATGCATGCTTTTGGAACCTTTTATAGAGTTTGAGAAGGAATGTCAAAAATACCATAGAAATACGTTACCATAGAAATCCACCATGTTTGTGGCAGTAGTGCAAAACTCTCATACAAATATATTAGCCAAAAGAACATTAAAAAGTAATGAAATGTGTGGTGGAACAACCCAATAAACTGCTGGGACACTGTTGGTAAATACATCTATCTCTTTATTTCTCTCTCTCTTTTCTGACACTATATTGGAAGGGGTCACCAGCATGGTCCAGGAATACGGCCGTTTGTAGCGATGACATAAAGAGTTACATAGCATTAAGGGGTTGATGAGAATCAATTAAGTGGTTTTGAACTAGACGTTGAAGGACCCATTTCTATTATTAAGTCATTTTAGATCAATATTGTGGTTTACAATTAGCTAAATGTTAAGATCTCCACCCCATGTTTCACAGACCATGACTAAATACCAGAAAAAAAAAATACTTTTGCGATTTCCTGAAATTCTTTGGCAATCTCCCTTTTGCAAACCAATCAGTTACTTTTTAACAATATTTCACTATTTGACTTTATCCCCACGGTTAAAGTAATAATGTAATCCATGAAGCTTGAGTCATTTGTGTAATGCTAATCGACTCTCGGCGTGTGGTTGAGGATCCTTTGCTCTGATGCAATGCTCTGTAACCCCTTAGAGCTCCTTCACAGTGCACACATCCAGACACTGGTGCCTTCCTGAATCCCACTGAAGAAGCTCCAGATTAGTTTAGGAAATCGTTTAGTCCATGCACTGTGTAGAATCTGCCATCTGTGAGACTAAATGAAATCAGCTGTGTGTTCATAAAAGGCATTTGGGATGAGACCCAAATCTGGATGGAAATTTGAGGATCGCAGAAGGTTGTTTCTCCATCATGGTTCAAAAGTGAGATGAGAGTGAGTTCACAATCCCAACAGTTGAAACTGAGCCAGATTCGTCTATCATTGTTCAAAATTTTGTGTACATTCTCTTAACCATACATACTCACATCCTCACCCTGCTATTTTAAGTAATACTACAACAATCCTACATCCAACCTACACAGCAGCAGTAGAGCAATAAGCCGCCTCAGTTTTCCCTTCAACACCGCCACAGTTCTTCCATAGTATTGACATAGACTGTATATATAAATGGACACTGTAAACCGCTAGCCACTGTGTTCCAAAGAGGACGTGATCACGGGCACGCTTCCAGCTCCATCGACTTTGGTTCCAATTTACTTTAAATTGAAACATCGTTACCCCTCTTTCTGTAACTGCTGCAGTGAACCTCATTTTGGTCTTAAAATGCTCATATTAACCCGCTCTACATGATCCTAGTGTTTTCAATTAACAATTTGTCCATAAGTCAAGATAATAACAGACAAATCACCACCATAAGCACCAAACCAGGCCGGCGGGAAGGGGCGTTACCTTCAACACCCTGCCTCTGGATTGGCTCTTTGTTTGCGATGATACTTGTGGTCTGAACTCTGCTCCAAATTTGCCCCCTCAATAACTGCTAGCCTTGATGAGCTTCATTTAACACTATGGATGAAGTCACACTCAGTTTGTCCACTTCTTTATACAGTCTATGAGTACTGGATCGTTTCTACGTACCAAAATCTCAGCACCAAAGTCGATTCAACGTAAGCATTGATCTCACTTAGTTGTCCTTGTTTGTTTTAAGTCCATCCCAGTTGATTTCTTGAATGGTCCCATGCACAATTGTCAGCTTTTGTCTCTGTTTTTGTTGCTGACTGACCTGTAAGGCTGCTGAGTGTGCTGTTCGGTGCATGTAGACATTACCGTGAGAGCCATTAGGGCCAAGTCAATAAACTGCAATGGAGTCTGAGAAGTGGAACATGGCAGGAGCAGGGCTTTAACTGGTGATGTGTGTCTCTGACTGTGGAGACTTTATCACTGAGTTTGTCCAAGACTTAGTTCACTTAAGTTGTTAGATTGGCCCTTATCAACTTGTAATGCATTGATTTATACATTCTGAGTGTGATTTGATACTTAACAGCAAAACAACTATATTGGTCAACTATATATTGGTATATCGGTCAAATAATAGATATAGAGAAGCAGGGAAAGAACTGGTGGGGGACTGTTAACACTATGGGTCTTTGCCGATGGACAGGAACACTAACCATCCCTTGTACGCTCCAATGAAGAGGTAATAAGCCTATATTTCTTGTGCATACTGACGAGTTGATTAAGTTTGCTATTGTTAGAAGAAAGACTTAAGGGACACAGCACACTTGAAGGACTCCTCTGAGACGCTAACCCTCAATGGGAAGCACCAGCATAAATCATCCAGTTTGATGTGTGTATATATGAATCAATATTGAATTATTTTGTGGTTTATTGCTGACAAAAGTGCCCCAGTCTCTCTAAAGGGTAGGTTAGATAGCCTTCCAGGAGTGGCGTGTTTAGAATATTTGAATACTGTAGAAACAGTTGTGGCCTTCTATATTTTTGGAGCATTACTGTCCGGCATAAGATTAGTTGTAAGAGATGTTTATTATGCGGTTGTTAGCGTCTATGCTAATTTAGGAGCTGTCAATAAGCAAAACAGCCCTGGTTTTTGACAGTTTGCGAACCCTCTCTTTGAAAATGCTTGATACTCACCTTGCAGGAGTTATGCTCACAAACAATGGAAGGGTCTTTAAATAACTTTATCCAACTTTTTTTTTTTAAAGAAACTCATAAGTGTTGTAATACTTTCCTTGACCCATCCGTAGGCTATTATTATTCAAATATGCATGCTGTTCACTCTCTCCTGATGTTTTGAGTCACCAGCTACTGCTTTGTTTCTCTTCTTTACCATATTTAAATTTAGACTTTTCTGTGGGTGTACAAAAGAATACACAAAAGCTCATTCTGAAAAGAAACCGGCCATTATCTCCAAGAGTACATCATAAAAATTGCATTTTTTTAATTTATTTTTATTTTTTATCAGGGCTCATGTTCTGTTAGCTTAACTCAGAGGGAGCCGTCAGTCCACGTTGAGTGCAGTGATGTAGGTGACACTCCACTCAGTGTGACAACAACAAACACACACCTCATTACAGAGGCTGATGAGCTCCAGCAGTAGCAAAATAACACTTCAAATCACCTCATTTAGACTTTTCAGACCACTTTGTTCTATCGTCCATATCTTCTCACAGTAGAGCCCCCTTTATAGTGTAGAGTAATGGTTCTCAACATCTGTAGGAATGGTCTTTTATTACTATCTACTATCTGTTTTAGACCTGGTTTAGCCTTAGTTTAAACCTGGTCCTGTTATAGACTTGGTGGTGGTAGACTGGTGGTACTTGTGAAAAAAGATTAAGATCCACTGTCATAGAGGGCATTGGTACTTACCAACCGAATCGTATAACTCGAGCGATTTGTAATTTAAAATGACTACGTTTGAGTGAAGCGTCTCTTAGAAATACATCTGAGCACACATATACAGTATTCACAAGCACAGCGGTGGAGGGTCATCTCTGAAGTGGATTCCTCTCTCTAGGGTGTCTTTTGGAATCATGTTTTTAGATCTTCAAACCTTTGCCCACCATCTTCTTCATTGTGTTACCTGCTGTAGTTATGATGAGAGGCTGTGAACATACTGGCTTCAAATATGTTTTAGGTTAATGAATGAACAGTACTTTACACTTTTACTTATATGCATTTTGTGGCACATTTTTTGCTATGTAACTGTACTTTTACTGAGCACACATATTTCGTACTCTTTCCACCACCTCCTACAGATTATTTTGTAAACCCTGATGTCAACTGTGAAACCAATTACCCCCCTCCCCTTACCCCCCTTACTCCCTTATCCCCCCTATCCTCCTTATCCCCACTTGTGGACGTGAAATTGCACACAGCATTCTAGCAGTATTCGTCCACTCCTCTCTTTCAAGTGGTCAGTGCATGAGATGATTCTCTTCAATAATGAATGTCCACCAGCGTAATAGCGGGAAGGCAGGCCGGATGACAGCCCTTTGCGCTCATTACCAGACACTTGTAGTCTCTATACCCCCACGGGACTCAATACCAGCTCCCATGTTCCCCCTCTGTATACCATCACTGCTCAGCTTTTTCTACTTTGATAGCTTCTGTTGGCTCCAGGCGGAACAGTATGTTTCGAGAAATATCAGCCATTGCCAAGCACCATTAAAACTGATATACAGAGGTGGGTAGTACTCAGTTACATTTATTTGCATAGCTTTTTTTTAAATTGTACTTTTCAGAATACTTTTCTAGCAGCATACTTTTATTCCTACTTGAGTTGTGGTTCCTTTTCCCATTGTGAGTAAGTCTACAAGTGACAAAAGCTTTATGTGGACAATATGAAATGGTTTGAACATTTATGTTTCTGCCAATGCTTTTTCAGATATGATTTCATGATTTTGTCATTTTTGTGTCTACCCTTTTCTAAGTACTCTAATTTCTTGGACCACTGCTTAATAATATTATTGTTACTCTTACTTGAGTACAATTTTTGGCTACTCTCACCACCTCTGCTGACATATATGTAGATTGACTCTCCCACAGAGATTCAGTTGAAAAATGACTTGGCGCTGGATGTTGGCATTTAAAAAAATATTGCATTTAATTTGCAAGAACATGGATCCCCAGTGTGGACTTTGGTGCAGAACACAAGCTTTAAGGTAGTGTATATAACTTTGATTTCAGTAATAAAACATGAAAAAGAATGCAGTGGACCAATTATAATGCCTCCTGCGTAGAGTTTGTATTGTCCTGATGGATCAAGGCAGCAAGTTATAAGCCTATTTCAGCAGATACACCAAAATTAAACATTTATAGCTCGGAATAAGAAATAATACACACTGCTTTTTAACCAATTTAGTGGAAAAACTGCCATGCACCAGGACTTGCCTCAACGCCATATGCTGCAAAATAAATTAAACTATATGATACTGGCCAAGAACAGATCCTTAAAATGCATTTGAAATCGTAAACTAAAAATAGCGCAATTGTGCTAAAGCTAATGACGCCATAAGAAGACATGACACTGGCAACAACAGGAGGGCAATGCATTTTGATTCATGGAAATTATCACATCATAAGAATTCCTTTATGTGCGCAGAAGCTTTTTATCTCTCCAAATGTCGCTTAATTAGCTCGGGGTTGCCACAGCTAACGAGGGCCCTATTCAGCTCGGTGAAGGCTCCATGCTGAGTTCATCTTGGGGTCCAGAGTTGAGAAATCTTTTGTATCCATGCCACTGTCAGGGCTTTGGTAACTTGCCTCTTATTAGTGATTTATTTATTGATTGAATTAGTGTTGTCACGATACAGAAATTTCAAAGTCGATTTCGATACTAAGGAACAGACTTAATACCGATACCACAATTAAAAGTAAAAACATTTTCAACATTAAATCATAGCACTTTCTTTTATATTCCCACGTGGCCTTATATTTGTGTAGGCCTCAGTCGTCCAGGTAGGTTCCATAGCGGTCCATGGGAATATAAGACTATGTGTTTTTAGTCGTGTTCTGACAGCTCAAGATCATCCTAAAGCGATTCAGGAAAGGTTCATGTATGTCCTGTAAATGTGACTTTAGTATTTGATTCTCGATATTTTTGACAACCCCGGTTTGAATAAAATGCTTGATGATTTTCTTTGTCAGTAAAAGGTATTTAATCATTAGCCCAGTCAGTCTTGAGGCCCCTTAGAGGCTGGTGGTCATACACATTTGCCTGAACCTCATTTACCAGGAAAGTAATTCAGTTGTTTTTGATGCCAGATGCTCTTCCTGTTGTAACTTATCACCCTGATTGGAGTTGGCAATGAGGGTGAAGTGTTTTGCTCAGTAACATAACATTGGTTGGAAAGGATCGACAATATTATGGTTGGGGATAGATACACTTTATACACTGTTTTTCAATGCATTAGCTTGAATTTCAGTCCCTGTTCTTTCAAATAACAATAATGATAACATCAGGTTTGTTTTTGCAACTTTACATAAAAGTGTATTCTGAGAGTCTGTGATTGAAAAGATCGCAGATACTGATTCCAACTCATGCACATGATCTGGCCTGGACCAATTTCAGGGAGAACTGGATACCTCCCAGACACAATAGTACTTTAAAACTAATTAAGTTCTGAGAGGAAAGTTAAAGGTAGATAAAGAAGGAAGTACATCCAAAGAGTGACAATAGAACTAAACCTACGAAGTCAATCAGGAATGGTACAAGTGGGAGCATTTTGACTTTGAACGAAAACTGGAAATGTTACATCCTCACCTTATAAGCACGAGGAACAACTGCCGCCATACTACCATACTACGAATACTGATATGTCTTTTACAGGCCATTATGTTTCTTTAATTATTCTGCCTGTCAAGTTCAGAATAGGAAAAATAGTTATTCTGTGTAGTCCAGGTTAACTCAAAATAAGCAGT
Organism: Periophthalmus magnuspinnatus; assembly: GCF_009829125.3. Lineage (NCBI taxonomy): Eukaryota > Metazoa > Chordata > Actinopteri > Gobiiformes > Gobiidae > Periophthalmus > Periophthalmus magnuspinnatus. The sequence continues at coordinate 16,028,412 of NC_047147.1, read as the reverse complement.
CAGACACTTTTCCAAATCCAACAAAATTTAAAGCTGCATTTTGTAACTTTATCTAGAGATCTTACTGCTTTGTCAGGCATCTTTCACAGTATTACAAAAAAAAAAAAACAGTAATATTATGGAACATGTCAGACAATGGAATAACATCTCCATAGAGATGAGCAGGTGTCAGACCATCCACAGAATTTATTTTTTATCTCTTGCTTTTTGTTGAGTTTACTGAAATTCCACGTTTCCCAAAAGCCAATGTTTTTTATTAGTTTACTATACTTTTGTTAGTCAGTTTCATTTTTTATGACCACTGAAAATCCAGCTAACTTCTCTCTCCTCTGTCTCTTCTCTGTCTCTCCAGGAGTCTTCAAACAAGGATTCCCCAGCCCAGCATCTGACTGATGGACCACGACGACATTTTGAGACACTGGAAAACTGCATTTTAACTTGCTGATTTGCACATTTCCGATATCTCCAAGAACACATTGCGAGCCAAGTTTTAGCCAAAGCCTCAATTTAGCAGGCTTCATGAGAACTGTGGAATAGATAAGAGACAACAAGGCACCGTGTATATCTCTGGCCATCATCTCGCGTGCACAGTTCCTCACCAGGCTTATTGAAAAGGAGGAGCCCATTAGGCGTGTGATAGATCGGAGGCTGCGGTGGAGGTGCTGTTGTCGGGCGGGAGATGAGATAAGAACCAGGGGAGAGGGAAGTGTCTACCTCACCAGACCTGAATACCAATGAGAGTTTGTTCCCACACAACACCACAGAACGAATCAATACCAAAACAAAAAATGGTGAAATGACTCTGTCTAAGTCCCAAGAGTGTGGCTGAGGATTGTAAAATGCTGGGATACACACTTTCTGCTGTAGACATCATTGCACAATGAAGGAATACATTTGCTCAACTAAAAGGCCAATCTATTTCCAGCAGAAGCAGAGCCAGAGGGCGATGCCATGCTGTGACCTGTACGTGTGAGAGCGGAGCAGACGCCTCTGGCTTGATCACCGTGAGGGATAAAGAGCGGGATGGAGTTGGACAACAGCTCTTTGGACTACTTCCTGCTTAACTCCTCTGAGGTCCCAGGGGCCAGCTCTGTGCAGCCCTGGAGCGAGGCCACTCTGCTAGGCTTTCAGATCTCTCTGTCTGCCCTGCTTGCACTCGTCACCCTAGCCACGGTGCTCTCCAATGCCTTTGTCATTGCCACTATTTTTCTGACCAGGAAACTCCACACCCCTGCCAACTTTCTAATAGGCTCCCTGGCCGTGACAGACTTACTGGTGTCTATTCTGGTTATGCCCATTAGCATCGTCTACACTGTGAGTAAGACCTGGTCCTTTGGGCAGATAGTGTGTGACATCTGGCTGTCATCTGATATCACTTTCTGCACGGCATCCATCTTACATTTGTGCGTGATTGCCTTGGACCGATACTGGGCCATCACAGACGCTCTGGAGTACTCCAAGCGTCGCACTATGCGACGAGCTGCTGTCATGGTCGGGGTGGTGTGGGTTATCTCCATATCTATTTCAATGCCTCCTCTTTTCTGGAGACAAGCCAAGGCTCACGAAGAGCTGACAGAATGCATGGTGAACACGGATCAGATCTCTTACACTCTATACTCCACCTTTGGAGCCTTCTATGTGCCCACAGTGCTCCTGATTATTCTGTATGGAAGGATCTATGTGGCTGCGCGCTCACGCATCTTTAAGACGCCTACAGCAAGTGGGAAGCGCTTCACCACGGCACAGCTCATCGAGACCTCTGCGGGCTCGTCTCTGTGCTCTCTGAACTCCGAGGCCCAGCTACACTCCACCGGAGGAGGCAGCTCTCCTCTCTTCGTCAACAGTGTCAAAGTGAAACTGGCCGACAGCGTGGTGGAGAGGAAGCGCCTGTGTGCAGCTCGAGAGCGTAAAGCCACCAAGACCCTGGGCATCATCCTAGGAGCCTTCATTGTGTGCTGGCTGCCCTTCTTTGTGGGCACGCTGGTCATGGCCATCTGTAAGGACTGCTGGTTTGACCCCGTGCTGTTTGATGTCTTTACTTGGCTAGGCTACCTCAACTCCCTCATTAACCCTGTCATTTACACAGTCTTCAACGATGAGTTCAAGCAGGCTTTCCAAAAACTTGTCAAACTCAGAAGATTCTGAAGGACAGAGACATTATGGTGTGACTGCATAAACATGCAAAAGTACAGCTGAAACCACAAGTTTACATACACTATATACAAAGACATATACTCTTTTTCACACTGTCTGACATGAAATCAGACTAAACTTTTCCTGTTTTAGGTCGAGTACCAAAATTATTTCCATTTGCTAAATGCCAGAATAATAAAAGAAGGGTTCTTAGACAATTTTTCATTACTTTCTTCAAAGTCAGAAGTTTATATACATTTCATTAGTATTTGGTAACATTGTCAACTGTATGACTTGGGTCAAATGTTTTGGATATCCTTCCACAAACTTCTCACAATAGTTGGTAGGAATTTTGGACCGTTCTTCTCTTGACAGAACTGATGTAACTGAGCCAAGTTTGTAGGCCCCCTTGCTCACACATGCCTTTTCAGGTCTGCCCATACATTTTCAATAGGATTGAGATCAGTGCTTTGTGATGGCCACTCTGCAACAAACATTGACTTTGTTATTCTTAATGTAACCAGTTTGGCAGTATGCTTCGGGTCATTGTCCATGTGGAAGACCCATTTGCGCTCAAGCTTAAACTTTCTGGCTGATGTCTTGAGAAAATGCTTCAGTATTTCCACATAATGTTCTTTCCTCGTGATACCATTTATTTTGTGAAGTGCAGCAGTCCTTTCTACAGCAAAACAACCCCACAACATGATGTTACAGTTGGAATGGTGTTCTCAGACTTGCAAGCTTCCCCCTTTTTCCTCCAAACATAACAATGCTCATTATGGCCAAACAGTTTCATTTTAATTTTGTCGGACAACAGGACATGTCTCCAGAAATTAAGGACTTTGTCCCTGTGTGCACTTGCAAACTGTAATCTGGCTTTTTTGTGTTTCTTTTGGAGTAATGGATTCTTCCTGGCAGAGTGTCCTTTCAGCCCATGTTGGTACAGTACTCGTTTCACTGTGGATAATGACCCACTCCACTCCAGCTTCAGCAGCATCTTCACAAGGTCTTTTGCTTTTGTTCTTGGGTTTAGAAGCACATTTTGGACCTGAGCGGTGTGATGGCTGGACATTCTCATGGTGTTTATATTGCGTATAATTGTTTGAACAGATGAACATGGCACCTTCAGGTATCTGGACAAAACTTATGCAAGTCCACAATCAGTGTGTCTCTAATTAACTTAAATGTTGTCAATAAACTTATCAAAAGCTTCATCGGGGTAAGATGATGATGTAATGAAAATTGTATTAAAAGAAAGTAATGAAAATTTGTATTTTAAGAATCCTTCTGTCATTATTCGGGCATTTAGCAAATAGAAATCATTTTGGTAATAGTAATTTACTTTAAAAATTTAGCGTGATTTCATGTCAGAAAAGAAAACATGTGTCTTTTTATATAGTGTTTGTAAACTTCTGGTTTCAGCTATATGTGCTTTTTAGTTACTTGTTTGAATCATGTTCATCCCTGGATCAGGATTGTCGTCATGTTCTGTTTTAAGACTTTAAAGTGTATGGTTACATGCATGAGGAGAAATGCGTTGTCACCAGTACTCTCACACAGTTCTATTAGACTGCAAGATGTGTGAGAATAAATGCTTGTAAAAAAGGAGCAGGAGCAGCCATTCTAAACCAGGACGGCCCTTTATCATAGGTTCCGTTCCTCTAATAAGTGCCTGCATCAGGAGCATGTGGACACATTTGTGCTTGTTAGAGAAAACCATGACACTATATGAAAAGTGATTTGTTTTTTATGTGACCTTTATTCAAGCAGGATGTAAAACGCCTCACGGCTGTGTTAGGCCTGTGTCTCTGGAATTCAGCACAATGAAGAGTGAAGAAAGAAAGATTTATATTTATGAAAATAATGAATATACTTCTATTTATCTTTGAACTGTGAACTATGTGATGTATGTGTCTGCTGTATGCACAGCTCAGTGCTTAGCTCTTAGACAAGTACAGTATGTGTGTCTTAGAGTGTCCGCATGCATGCTAAGCAATAGAACATCAATATTATGGACTCATGCAGAAGATAAACACATGGAGATGAACCTACTCCAAGTGAGAGCACCGACAGGACAGGTGCAATGAACGGCTGCTTTAACAGACTGGATCTAATATGGATTATTAATATTCCAGTGAATATGAAAAGCCATCAGATGTATGTTGTCCTCTGTGTCATTCTGCTGTGTAGTACAGTAAATACTTAGAAGCTCGTGTGTCTCCTGTGACAGGTCTATGTCATATCTATGGGCCTGTGCTCTTGATGTTTCTACTGTGTGTACACTGATGTGGGGAAACACACAGTAAGCACACTGTGTGACATGCAGGGACTAGTCTAATCACACTGAGGCAAACGGAATCAACTTTTCAATTATTTAACGCCAAAGGAATTTACTCTCCAGTCAAAATTCACATTCCCAATCTGATCTGTCATAAACAAATGCACTTAATTCACTGGGAACTCTAACATGTAGTCTATATGGTACTCCTTTTGAGTCTTACATTGAAATCAGATATTTCCAGCATGTGTGTAACTAAGATGATTGTGTAAGACCACTGTGTGAGCAGCGCTGTAGTCTGTATCTGATTTCTACACCTATCTTCAGGTATGTATTCATACATGCTATCACTGACACATAAATATTCTTCTTTTGTAATGCCAAACTCAGTTCTTTTAGTGACTGGTCTGAATGGACAGGTTGTGAGCCCTGTGGAATACATTCATACATCAACAACACTGCCTCTGCAGGTGTGAAATTGAATTGTTTTATTTCCAACCAGAGACTGACCTAAGGTACAACACATCACCACTGAACATAAATAGAAACATAGAGCCACGTAATATCTCATTATGTCAGCTGCAGTACTTATTAAAGCAGGGAAAGAAGCAAGTATTGATTGAGTCCCAGGGGAGTTACCATGTGGTCACATCTGTCTTTATTAAAAGCATGCAGATAACATACTGAATCAGAGGAGACAACAAAGGACATCCCCTTAAGTCCCACTGTCAGCCACCCATGAATCGATCCCACTAGATACAAGAGGATAATTAGAAGACAGTTTATAATGACCCCCATTTTGGACAAATAGAGCGGAGCATTTAAGGTGCAGTGGTTAAAGTGACCATAGAAGCATTGTGAGTACATATGTATATATATATATATATATATATATATATATATATATATATATATATATATATATATATATATATATATATATATATATATATATATATATATATATATATATATATATATATACACAGATAGATAGATATATAGATAGATAGATAGATAGAGAGAGAGAGAGAGAGAGAACCCATAGAAAACACACACACATTTATTTAAAGTAATTAAAAGTCATAATTAGCTTTACTATTCATAGTGCACTCAGTTTTATTTAAAAACTTTAATTATGTAAAGGGAAAAACGCAGAAATTAAAATAAAAACATTGCACTCTTAGTAATGTGCACTTGGAAATCACTCGACACTCTTAAACCTCCTTACTATGGGAATTATAAAAATGTATGCAATGTGTCGCATCCACAGTATAAAAAAGACAAAATGAACATCACCTTTGAAAATCCTCACTTCCCTTTTGGATCAGCCCATTCACTGCAGCATTGAGTTCAAAGAAGTCATTTCCACTCTTACCAAAGCTTAAAACCCACAAGAGAATAGACTTATGTTGTGTATAAGAGTTCAGACCAGGCTTCCTATGTCTCTGGGCACCATGAAATATCACAGAAAGGTTGAAATGCCAGTTTATAATCCTCCTAAAAAGAGAATAAGAGAGAGAGGGAGAAATAGACTAACATTGGCCTGTCAGTCTGTGTTAGAGCACTGGGGGAATGAGTCTGTAATGGCCGCTCTAACACAAAGGTCAGCGCGCACTTAACCTGGTAGGAGGATTGTCACTTCTGCAGTGGCGGGTGTGGAGAAAAAGGGGGTACAGGGGAAGGCTGGGGCAGGAGGTGGGCAAGGAAGGAACAACAGGCTCTGCACAAATAGAATTATTCACAACAGAAAAGAGCAACTGGCAGTGGTAACTGAGGAAGGCTAAAAAAGGGCAGAGTTGGGAAGATAAGATCTGTACACACAAGTAATATTGCTTTAAAATAACATTACATTTGCCTGGCATCCAGAATACAGGCTTCTCCAACACGTACAAAACACTTTACAAGTCTGTCTCCCCAGTTTCAGATGTGTGTGATTAACAAATGGATGAGCCAATCAGGGACATGCATGGTCTGTCTCTATCAAAACAAATACGGACGCTTACGGTGAAAAAATAAAAAATAAAAAAATAACCCAGGGGCCTAATAAACATTGGGGATTTCTGCAGAATCAGTGAGCAAAGCACTAAACCGTGTTAATCTGAGATGAGAGAAGAGAACTTTCATTTTGTTTAAAATGATAGATGGCCAATGATCTCCTTTGTTTCACATGCAGCACTGAAATAAACAAATCAGACTGCATGGCTGTGTTTGAGCCGAACTCGAGGTGTGACAGAAGGCGTGGGGACCAGACTGATATATCACTGTATAAAAAATACAGAGATACCATTCTGGGATTGGCAGGAAAGCAGTATTCCAGTAGAAAGAGAGTGGAGAGTGGAGACAAGCAGTTCATGCTACAGTGCCAGGTTACAGGTCAGATCTGTAGAAAGACTCATGTGCTTAGTAAAATGTAAAGTAAAATGTGCTTGTATTCAATATTCCAGGCAAATCAGTAAGCATTTCCTTGGAAACAGCAGGTGATGGGCCCCTCTCCAGAAATGTTACATAGTTCACCTTTAACAGCTGTTATCTTGATTGCTTCACTCCTCAGTGGACCAGCAGCTGGAGCTGTTGGGCCGTTGCACAATGTATATACAATTGTAGTCTAAATATACATTCTGTTTTACACTGTGAAAGACCAAGAATAACATGCCAAAGATGTAGCTGGCAAAGCTTGACAAATGCATAAGACCATGGATCATTCTGCAGAACAAAAACCTTTAGCTCTTTCCCTTTGTAATGTTGAATATTTCAGAGGATTCCGTTTAATACAAAACACGTTCTCGTGGGTATTTCCTAAATCCACCCAGAGCAGGAGGGCGGCCTCCTTCATGCTATACCCGGCTAACGCTCATGCATTATTCAGATGTCTTGATGCACGTCCACCTCTTTGATTAGACGCAGATAGTGGGAGTGACGAGCCTCTCCACCTACACACATGCTAATCCCTGCACCCCACTGTCAACACAAACACATATTCAGTGGCATGTTTGTGCTGCTCTCAAACACACCTTCACGGGCCAAACACACTTCATCTCAAGCCAGTCCCCTTATTTGGAACTCATTTCAAAGACCATTACTCAACATTTCAATCCAATGTTAAGAAATACACAAAAGTGATTCATGGAGCTAAAGAGCGCTTTCAAGATGATGATATGATGATATTTTTGTTTTCTTTGTTTTTTTGTTGTTGTTTTTTTTTGGGGGGGGGTTTGCCTTGTTTTTGTTAAGCAAGACGAATCCCAGAAGTAAATTTTGAATCTGAAGGTACTGAACTGAGAGACTTAGGGCAGGATTAATCTAGCCCAGGGTAGATCTAGCCTACAAACATAAACTGTAAACAATAGGTGCGTTAGTTTCAGTGTAGTTAGCTCCTTCCTTCAGGCAGATATAAGGCAGCGTCCTCCAGTAATTTGACCAGAACTGAAGACACGACTTGGATGAGCAACAAAACTCCTACAACTTTTTATACAGTTGACAGATTTGATTTTTTCTTTTATTATGGATCATACCTGGACGACTGGGGGATTACACAGACAGGGGATTACATACTCAGGATAGTATCAAATAAATTAAAAATGACTTCCAAGTGGCAGTTTAAATGTCTTTGCTTCAAATAACATAATCTATTGAAACATTTACTTCCACGATGATAGATCTTTTAATCCCATATTTTGGAACATTCAAGACCAAGTATAGACATCTCCATGGAGACAAGCAGCAAGAAGATCCACCTCTAGAGATATTTGCTTTAGATTTCTGCTTTATATAAAATAAATGAAAACACACAAGAACCTCTCCATCTTCCCTCTATCTCCGCCAGTGTTAAGGACCCATGGGAGACTTTTATCATTCTCTCTCTTATTTTTCTGCACCTTTTCCCGGTCCAAGTGCCAAGTTTTACCAGCTCATTAAACCACTCATTTCATTTCAGTTGTCTCTTCTGGATGAAACTGCGTAGAATACCCACTTTCCATGTTGTGTATGTGAGAGCAGTGCAATGTGCTCCCATGAATGGACAGTCTCAGTGTCCTGTGGGACTCCTCTCCTGTCCATGATTTCTTCTCCTTGTGTGCTACCTGCCAGAGAATACAGAGAAGAACACATCCAGGGTTCATATTTAATGTATGGAGCGAGGGAAAAATATACATTATAGCTTAAAATGTGTATGAGGATTGTGTTGGTGCACAGGTCACAGGTGGGAGACGGAGCACATTCACAGCTGTCTTTGCCTCAGGAATAGTTCAGATACAAGGGACAGAAATTGGGTTCACATGACATAACTTTCTAAAATCTGTCATTTGGCTGGAGGTCAGAATTTTGTGTAGTTTTAACTGTCACATTGTAGATTGCTGACATGGTTTATTTTCAGTATCTCTATGATTTCTGGGATGGGTCTAGCCCCATGAAACAAAAACTGGCACAAACTGTCACTATAAATAAACAAAAACTGAATTTATGTTTATAGTATTAACATTAACATTAACATAAGAGTTTTTGGACCTAATTCCAAACACATAATGATAAGGTTTCACATTTGCAGATCATATGTTTGGATATTTTCCCAAAAACAGTGTATATCCCATAGAGTTATATAAGCCCCTGCGCTCCATCAGAAATAATAACATCATCAAATTCTAAAAAGCGTCCGCAGTCTATTAGGCTATTTTGCTAAGGTCTCCAGACCCATTACAAACTGTGTGTTAACCAGGAACGGACTCAGAGGAAATCGTTTTTTCGGGGCAATCATATTTTGGTAGGAGGAGGGAAAACTGGAGAGACTGCTCAAGGTGCAGATTTAAGAATAAAATTATTGCTCAAGTAACACACATGTCAGTGGAGACTTCAACTATTTCATTTTGATTTAGTGCTTTTGAAAACACCTCCGGCCCCTGAGATGCACAGAGGCGGTACTGGAACAGCTGCATTGCTTTTGCAGCAGAGCCCGAGGACTGAAAACTGTGAAACTACATTTTAATTACGTTACATTATTAGAATGTCTTGCTAAGTTATTCTTAAGCTGCAGTCTCCAGTCTGTTCATCAAGCACTCTAAGTAAATAATAATAATAATAATAATAATAATAATAATGATAATGATAATGATAATGATAATGATAATGATAATAATAATAATAATAATAATAATAATAATAATAATAATAATAATAATAATAATAATAATAATAATAATAATAATAATAATAATAATACACTGCCACTATGTAAAGCAAAAAAAAGGAGAAAAAAAATAGAGGGAAGATAAAATAAGCTGCTGGATCACTACTGATGAATAGATTTATCCCTATATAACACTTTTGAATGAGCACTAAGTTTAGTATTTGACAGTTTAAAGCTGCACTACATAACTTTTATGTTGAATCTGCCACATCTGCCACACCTGTTATTTCTTTGCTTGGCATGTTCCACAGTATTATGTTAAACGTATCAATATCCAGAAAGACAAACTCCACAAAGTTACAGGAAATACTAATTCAATAAATGCAAGGTAGATATATTAAATGCCATACTGTTGAACAATCCAGGCAAAGCTATTCCATCTCCATGGAGACAAGCTGGTGGTAGACCCTCTACCATAAATGTTACATAATGCACTTAACCTTTGACTAACTGAAAATGCTCGAGGTGTCACAATCCTGAGCTCTATAGATTTTGCTTTTCTGACATGCCTATGGAATAGGTGCATGTTTTGTAAAGAAAAGAAGTTGATGAGCAAATTTGGAAGATGCTAGAAAAGTGGAATTTGCTTTCTTGCAGGATTTTGTTCATGATCTAGCCCCATACCTCAGTGATGTGCAGCAGGGCTGACAGCCTGAAGACAAGGGCCTGGTTTACAGTGCTCTCTACATGACCATCAGAGAGAGCAGGCAGCAGCTCGCATCTCCTCACCCTCTGAACATTCTGACAACTGCCTCTGGCTCTAGCAGCTGAACGCAGCACAGGTACCACTGCTCCGTCAGACTGGGCCTATACTCACAGCTGAACAGAAATACACTATATAAAATCAAACACATTTTTTGACAATGCTCAGTTTAATTTGGTCCTCTTGTCAAAAATATATGTCAAGTGATCATTTTGTTGTTTTTTCAGTTCACACGTTACATAATTCTTATTTTTTATGAGTGGGGGTAACTAACAATTTGTGTTAAACAATAGCAAGTCACAGAAGCATAATGTCATATACCAATGGTCTCAAAGGGGGGTCCGGGATGTTTTGCAACATCCATTTTGTCCCTTGTCTCACTCTATTCAATGTCAGAAATATCAAAGGTGGTTGTTTCTACATGTTTCTCTTCCAACTACACTCCTGATTGGACAAGTTATCACTCAACAAAATGCTGTTAAAGTCATGTACATCACCTTTAATTCCATAGCAGTCAGTCATTTTCACTCCTTAAATCTAGCATGAAAATAATGAATGATTGAATATTAACTCCTCAGAATAGAGCAATATTAATGCCCTAGTGTGTAACATGTGACAGTATATCAGCACTCCTTCATTCAGACTGATGGCATGCCTGCAGATAGTGGAGAGCTCCCATGATGCTTTTGGATAATGCTCAGTTGAGCAGAGGCACAGACGTCACAGTCTAATAATGAAGTCAAGAACCATTTCTCAATAGGATCGTTTGTGCAGAAGATGCATGTAGCTGTTGAAGTGCCATTATCAGGGACCCAATGGGGCGGTGTACTTCCTCCAACAAATGATCCCACAATACACACTTCCTTAAAGAAAAAAACAAAGCAATTACAATGTGTGTGGTTAAGAAAACAATAGTGGTGTAGACTGGAGCAATTTTGTGAAAAGTTCAATATTCACCCCAATTACTGTAACAACAAAAAAACAAACAAATGTAATGCCAACTGATAATAAGATAAAGATAAAATCATTTTTGGGAACGTTTATATTTAGTTTAATGTTTTGTTTTGTTTTTTGTTTTGTTTGTTTGTTTGTTTGTTTGTTTTTTCTGGCATAAGGAGCTTAATACATTAGAAAAGTAAACTTACAGAGAAAGTGCAGAGGGCATTGTAAAAACACAATATAAACACACATACAAAACCTTCAGGCAACTACTCGCCCACCCAACAGATAAAATAAACCGGAGTACAAATATAATGTCATATACAAAATATCCTGCATGCCTTGCAATAAAACATACACTGGGGAAACAGCAAGGCAAGTTTATTTGTATAGCACAATTCATACCCAATTCAAAGTGCTTTACAGAATAAGAAAGACATTAAAATCACACAAATGAAAACATAAATAATCACAAATAATCATCATAAATTTACCATTAAAAGAGAAGAGTGCAGAATAAAAACCTTTCAGTCGTATGCACAGCTAAACAGAACTGTTTTGAGCCTGGATTTAAACATTGTCAAAGTAGAGGCCTGTCTCACATCTTCAGGAAGACTGTTACAGGTTTTAGCTGCATAAAACTTAAACGCTGATTCCCCATGTTTAGTCCTGACTCTGGGCACCAGCAGGAGGCCGGTCCCTGAAGTCCTCAAATTGCAAGATGACACTAACATGTCGGATGTACTTTGGAGCTAGGCCATGGAGACTTATACACAAGCAGAGCTGCTTTAAAGTCTATTCTTTGAGCTACAGGAAGCCAGTGCAGAGGCCTGAGCACAGGACTTATGTGCTCATACTTCCTGGTTCTAGTCAGGACCTGAGCAGCAGCGTTCTGGATGTACTGTAGCTGTGTTAAGGCTCGTTTAGAGAGGCCAGTGAGCAGAACATTACAGTAGTCTAACCTACTGGAGACAAATGCATGGATAAGTCTCTCTAAGTCTGGCTTTGACAGTATACCTTTGAATTTGCAATGTTCTTTAGGTGGTAAAAAGCTGCAGATGTTACTGATTTGATGTGGCTGTTAAAGTTCAAATCTGAGTCCATTATTACCCCTAGATTTCTAGCCTGAGTTGAAGGTTTTAGAGAGAGAGACTGGAGGTGACTGCTGACACTTTCTCTATGTTTCTGTGGGCCAAAGATGATGACTTCAGTCTTGTCTGAGTTTAGCAGAAGAAAGTTGTTTTGCATCCACACACTGATCTGTTGGATGCAGTGGCAGAGTGAATCCACTGGTCCATATTCACCTGCTGCTAGTGAGACATAGATCTGAGTGTCATCTGCATAGTTGTGGTAGGACACATTATTGCTGCGTATTAACTGGCCTAACGGCAGCATGTAGAGATTGAACAGCAGGGGTCCCAGGATTGAACCCTGGGGCACCCCACAGGTCAGGGACATTTTATCTGATATACATTTTCCAATTTCAACAAAGTACTCCCTGTTTTCTAAATAGGACTTGAACCAGCAAGGGCTTTCTGTACAAGAAAAAAAGGAACACAGAACAGATTGTGAGAAGAAAACAGTGAAGGCATGTATGTGAGCAGCACAAAGCAGAACAGGAGCAACTTAAATTGGCCATTTCTGACCATTGTAAAAGAGAGAATCATATTATGGACAGGGACAGAGCAAATATCATAAGGACAACAAACATTACTGCTGGATTCAAAATACTGGGACAGAGGGGGCCTTTTTACTCACACACACACCTGGGATACTGTCTTGAAGAGGTCAGACTACAGATGACACTGTTATCCTTCCTCTACCAGTAGGAAGTCAGTGCCAAAACCTGTGTAAATCAGCTGAGTGGACAGGTCACAATAACATCACATGCCCACTCTGAGGAGGGTGGTAAGTGAGCAGTCGAAAATGCTAATTTAAACTTCTTCACCCTGCTTCACACCAGCCAGCACAGGCCAAAGTCTTATTCTTTTAGTCAGAATTTTGGTCAGAAATACTTGGATAAGTCTATACTGTGCATGTATAGGAGGGGAAAAGGTTGATCAATGGGAGAACCCAACATTGATACAGAAAGAACAGGCAAACTTTATAAATAAAGGCCAAATGAACTCCAGGGAATGAAATTTGAATCTTCTACTTGTGAGCCGACTGCTATACCATCTCAATCATATTATGTTTCTCCACACCATCTATTTAGAGAGTTGTCACTTACGGCGCATTACTATCAAATGTGTCTTTATTATGATTCCTCACCCTGACTGACGACCATATGAAGGCCTCTTGTGGGTATTTTTAATAGTGGAATGTGTCACCGCTGACGCACACACATGCTTTCGCTCTAGCGTTGTCATAGCAGTGCTGATAATGATGAGGGAATCCTGGCAAGGAACATGTAGCCACGGTGAGGTGAGAGGAGAACCCAGGGACACAAGCCTGGAGGGATTTGGCATTGTCCATCCATCTTCAGGATAGAACAGGGCAGGACGTGCATCGCGACTGACCCCGGGTGTAAGAAACAGCCATCAACTATCTCTAATACTCAAATGAGTGTTCCATTGGGTTAACTGTCCTTTTGATGAATGATTGTAGCAGCACTGATTTAACTGTGTTTCCTCTTTGTTAAAAGATGCAAAAGTCAATGTTGCTGCACACCGCAATTGACACATTGTTATTCTCAGATTCAAAAGTGGCATGTCCACATTTCAGATTGAAGGAAGGAGCTGAATTTGTATTAGCCATATTCATACATTAAAAAGTATATTTGTATCCTCTCCCATATCACAGTAATCAGATTTGGAGTTGTTGGCAGGATTAACTGGAGGAGACACACACATAAGTTCATAAGTAAAAACATTTGCAGGTGTCCAAAGTTATTCCTCACTTACCTTATGCATGAGGCCATCCTAATTATTCACTATGATGAATTTATAAGCACTTTTCACAACCAAAGCACAGTTTTGCTGTGACAATAAAGCTAGCAACAACTAGCATGCAAACAGACACTTCCTGATTATTGAACAATGAAATGGTTTCTAATTAGCATGCAACAGACACAGTTGCTTTTACCATCCATCTGTACTGGGGCAAGACAAAGTTTGCTCAAATACATGGAAAAAAGCAGGTAAAAATACAGAGCCTTTAATGAACCAGCAGAAGTCTACTGTCCCGTCCATGGTACTTGGCCAAGGTACAGCTATAGATACAGGGACCACACAAGTTTTAACAGTTGTTAAAAAGTTTGCATTCCAGCACAGGCCTCCTCCAGAATGTCATGATGTCATCTGAACTCCGCAATAGTGAACAAATGTTGCAGCGGCCTCAGAAAACTCTGCTTAAATGTCCGGTCTTAAGATGGAGACTGTGGCGGTTGAGCAATTGTCTGTGGGCTATACAGATGGCCCCACTCCTCCTACACTTCCTGGTAACACAACCAATGAATTCTCCATCCCTCTGTTCTGCTCTTCAGAAAAATGTCTGGCACCACAGCAGTTTTGTCTGTCAAACTTTTCTAAAACTGTGATTTTTAGCTGCCAGTGCATGTGTTGGTTTTGATGCTTTACGTATTTGCAGACTCGCCTACATTTAGTTTGATAAGCTGCACATCAGTTTATTGCACAAATTGCCAAAAACAGTGGCCATAACTTGTTCCTATAGCTCTCAAGCTAGCAATCAACAAATGTATGGTGCTTTGTAAATTATAATATGAGAATTTGAAGAATTAGACAGGCCTGTAAAATGATTAGTAGAACACAGAATGCTTCTTCTTTACCACTGCTCCTGTCCATCGTCACATCAGAAGCCTCCTACACGCTGTACTACACACAGTCCTATTGAACAGTGCAGATCAAAGATTATCACAGGAATTCATAAGCTGCTGCCAAATCCGCGTCGTACTGAATCTGCAGCTGATGTAAAGGTTAAGTCACTCACACATGTACAAAGAGAAGTGTTCCATTAAAACTCCACAGATGTCTATTTTTGCACAAGTCTTCCTTTAGGATTCACTGAGATTTAAAGTTAACGGTTCTGTCGTAACCGGTGGGGTTGGGTGGACCAAAGACGTGCAGACTCGGAGCAGATTTACAGTGTTTATTTACAAAGTGGTGAAATACAGTTCAAACGCAATAATTAATCCAGCGGTGGACAGGAACCAGAGTCCAGGGCAGGATCCAGGAGCAGAGCGCGGTACGGCGCCGGAGCGAGGTGCAGAGGACGAGCCGGGATCGGGGAACGTGGGCCTCAGAGGCAAAGGCCAGTAGACCAGAGCCAGGGAGAGGAGCAGGGCGCAGGGCGAGGTCCAGGGGCGTAGTGTGCAGGAGACAAGGTGAAACAGTACCATACCAGGTCGGGGAAGTCAGGCGGGAGCGGAGCCGGGAGTGCGGGAGCTGGAGCAGTGCAGGAGACAGGATGTGGACACGCGGAGAGTCTGGCCCCGCATGTCTGGTCTGAGATGGTCCTGGGAACAGGGTGTAGGCGAGCAGACGATCTGGCCCCGAGTGTCTGGAGCAAGTCCCTCTTATCCACCGCAGCAGGTGGTGGTGATTGCGCTAATGGAAGGCAGGTGCGCACGGGAGGAGCCGAGAGCTCCGCCCAGCTCCATGTTCAGGCAGGTGAGGGAGGGGGAAGAGCACACAGGGAGACAAAACAGGAACAGAAAAACACGCATCATGACAGGTTCACTATAGGTCTGGTTTCGTAAGCATTTTTGTTCACATTGAAGACATTTTTACAGAGGAAATTTAGATACAAAATAGGTTTGTAGCATAGACTGTATATAAAAATGGACATAGCCACCACGTTCCAAATAGGAAGTGCTCATGGGCGCGCTTCTGGATCAACTCAATTTTCAATTTTCAATTTACTATACATTGAAAAATTGTCACCCGTCTCTCTGTGAGCCTCATCATTTTGGTCTTAAAAATGTTCTTATTGATCCACTCTACATGGTCCTTGTGCTTTTATTTCTCTATTTTGTCCGTAAATCAAGATATGAACATTAATAACAGACAAATCAGGCACTTTCTTTCCCCAAGGTCCACTAGCGTCACGAACAGGTTTTACTGACCATGTTGTTAAGCTCCTGCTCCCTGCTAAACCAGCGGTGCAGGTGGAAAGGGCCGTTACCTTCAACAGCCTCACTCCGGACCGGCTCTTTGGTTGCAATGATACTCATGGTCAGAATTACAAATTTGCTCCTATAACTACTAGCGTTGATGAGCTTCACTATGGGTAACATCACACTCACTTAGTCCACTTCTTTATACAGTTTATGAAAAAATAAATAAAAACACCAAATGAGTCTGTCTGAAATCTCTTCTCTCAGCACAAACCCGAGGCTAGGAGGCTCATGGACCCGCCTGTCATAGAAAATTATAGGGAGATGGTTCATTTATCTCTTTTCTACTGCCCTGGTCCACATAACGCTTATACTTTTGCTAAATTAGTTGACAATTATTTCAGCAATTGATTTGCTGCTCAGCCCAGTCTCCCCATCCACGCTCTATAGAAGTGATAATGCTTTAATGGAGGAGCAGGGTTGCAAGTGAACTGCACTCATTGGTGACTCAACCTCAGAGTGAAAGATGTATGGAACTGGCTACTGGTCCTAATCACTGCTAATTACATAGGTACATAATAGAGCCTTGGTGTCGTGTTGAACAAAGAGTCCGAGTCAAAGAGCCTCTCCACTGTGTTTTTTTTCTTTTTTCTGTAGCTCAGATGGAACAGTTGGGCGACTCCACAGCCTGTTGCCGAGGGACTAATTAGTGTTGACGAGAAAGAAATGCCTCTTATTTAGAAATAGCCCATTAAGCCCTAATTATGTGTATCCATACCTGCCGGGGATGCTATTTTGCACTTGTCCATTTGTGCAAGGATACAACTCAGGAGTGATTAAAAGTCTTAAAGCATAAATTAACCAAACATTCACTGGATCCTCCCACACAGCACGCGTCTTCAAAGAACTGTTTATTTACCATGCTGCGCTGATGTGGAAATGCTTTAAGTTATGTTAGCAGCTGATGGAGTCTGTTTCTCCACAGAGCTGTCCGGCGTATTCTTTCATCTGTCTGGGGTCACAGGGTCATATCTGAGTTTCCACAGCTCTGGGCCGCTCTCACTCCGCTCAAGTGCACTTATAGGTTGGCCCTGATGCTATCTGCGGGAGGCTTTCATGGCGGAGGGTGAGGCTGGCCTTTGGGTGCCCCGTGTTGGTGTCTGTGAACGGCTGTAACTCTCCGATAGAGCGGGGAGAGGCGGGCGGTCTGACCTGTTCTGAGACCCCTGAACACACCGTCACACTCGGTCCAGGTTCACAGCAGCACAGGTACAATAGGACAGAGCTCTGGGGAACTTTATCTCTAATGGAATGTGAGCCTGCAGATGTTATATGCTGCCTCACTGAAGAAAATGAAAATGCGATTAACACATGTTTACTTGAAGATTGGTTTTGTTGAGTGTTGACGCAAGCATCAATAGTGCTCATTTCTTGAAAAAATATGCATAGCTAAGGGCAATCTGAACTAATATGATGAATCATATTACACATTTTACAACAGTGCAGTGTATTGTGACAATGGTATTGTGATTTGTAGTTCGAAAGAGAATCCAAATTCATGACATCTGTCAGTTTAAGCCCCTCCCTCATGATTCTTTGACCTATGGATCCACTTACACAGAAAAGATGGCTGATGATCACTCATGCACTTTGCAATGTTTAATGACGATTCCTTACATCCCCATTTATAGCCATTTATTTTGTATCATTCACTTGTAAAAATTGCATTTGATTTATTTATTTTAAAGAGCCAGTGTGAGAAAGAGACTCATTTTGCCCATTTAGTCATGTTGTTGAACGAGAACCATATGGAAGCAACTGCCTAGACTACCCCATGATGCAACAACAGAGTAAGAGCAGAGACTAAGTGGGTTTAGCTGACGGTTCAAAGTGAACCATGCTCCTCACTCATTGGTACAAATTGGGTACAGGGCTTTTAAAATGGGGTAATCAACTTTTTGCTCATAAAAGAGTAAAGATATTTGCAGCTAACCTTACTTCATAATGAATGCTTCTTTATATCTGTCATTAATTATAGGCATAGACTAGTCAGAACAAGCCCAATGTTATTTTTTCCCAAATGAATGTCAAGGACTCAAAAATGCTGTCAACTAAAACATACTAATTAAATGTAATATATGCAGGTTTTCCAGGTAAACAAAGTGCTTCCTATCACACCTTTATCTCAGTGCTTACCCCGCAGAGCTACCTTAGGTCACGTTTCCTTTAGCTCTGCAGTCTCAAGCAGCTGCTGAGTTGTCTTTTCTTTCTTTTGTGAGCCGTGAGCAAAACATTGTGGTAAACATAAGCAAAGCAATGCATAGAGACATTGCATTTACTTTTTGTGTTGTTGTCATCTATAACTTAAACCGCCTCTCTTTTCCTATACCCATACGCATTGTTCCTGCATTGTCGATTTCTTGTTTCCATTTGAGTCCAGAGTTGAATGTTTTTTGTTTTGTCTGCGTTAGGAAACTACACTGAAACTTTTCTCTACAAAACCTTCGAATCGTTCAACTGTACAAAAGGGGCTTTATGTGAAAATCCATTGGCTGTGGCAGCGTCATGCATGAGTATGTGGGAGAGTTCAGGTCTTTTAGTCACTGTTTACAAGATATTTTAAATAACCCTGGTGTGAGAATGGACCCAGGCGGCTATTTCAAAGAACTGCGCCTCATTATTTTTGCACAAAACTTAGTAAATGTACAAAAATTACACCAACAGACAGTGAATCTTTTGTTACTAACATAGAAAGGAATATTTTGTTATGATCAGGACTCAAAGTACAAAGTATGGTACAATGCACACAAAACGTTCACATTCATTACATTTTCAAAAAGAGGAGGCAGTTTTAGGCAGTGATTAATTAGTTTTCATGGCAGCGGAGCAGTGGAAACTAAAAGCTTCTGGGTTGGTTAGGATCAGGAGAAATGCCAATGGATCTGACAATGAACTGGGAGATATGGGACGGTGATAAGCCATGGATTTTGGGGCCGGCCCAAAACAGAGACTGGAGTGAAATACAGTTTACGCCTGTTAGATATTCCTGACCAGTTTGCGTTGGATTTGAGCATGGCAAGCACAAACTGATGAAGAATGGACTAATGACGCATGAGACAATAAGGTGATATTTATAGGGCCTCTATTTTTACACCAGGAGGAGTTGTCTTTTCACACGTTTCAACATCTCATCTTGAGTGTTTGTTTTTCAATGGTGGACACCATCTAGTGGTAATGCAAGAAGCTCCTCTGTGTTTTTAAAATTCATGCACTTTCACAGAGGATTAAAGAGGGGCTATTATTCAGTTGACTTTTGGAGTGTTCTACCCTGTTATAACGTTCTCTATTTGGAACCCTACAATCCTGCCCAAGACTCAGCCTACACGCCTAAATTCTTTTTCATAAACATATAAAAGTAAGATACAAAACAATACACTACAACTTCACAAACCTGATCCTGCAGTAGTTTCATTAGCAGGATGGATGCCGATTGTGCTGTGATAATGCTCTGAAGGGGGAGTGACTTAGTAAGGGGAGGGCAGACTCAGAGCATCAGAAACAGAGCTAAAACAATAAAAGGTAACATTAGATTAGATTAGATTAGCCTTTATTGTCTCCCTTGGGAAAAATTTGTCTTGGGACTAGGGAACTCATGCCACATATAGAGACATATAACATACAATACACATACAGTGGACACATCAATTAATGCAGTTCACAAGAAGAACAATCATTCAACATTTGATAATATTGCACCATTCCCATAATTAGCATATTTTACACATTCCCTGGGGCCTAAAAGTGTAAGGGTGAGTATTGCACATTCCCTCGGTGCATATAATATTGCACAGTCCCTGATGGCCATACAGTAGAGCATTATTTCTTCAAGTTCAACGAGGAAATTGAAAGGGGACATGGAGATCTAGCCATGTTAAATGTGCGTTAGCAATTCATTCCCCCTAGTTTTAATAGCTCCCCTACTCTACTGCTTAATTGCAGTTGGAGTCCTTGCGCCCTCTATTGGTGAGCGTACTTAAAGTGAACATATTATTGCAACTTTCATTTGCCTTTTAACATGTTTTTTGTAGCCTAACATTGGTATTCCAAATTTTCTAACCTAAAATAATGTTTGGATAACAGACTAAGAAACTATCCCCCGCTGGACGCAGTGGTAACGAACCATGAAAAAGGTAAATGTGAACAGCCATTAACGGAGCGCACAGTCACAATGAGAGTATAAAGAGAGTATGACGAGTATGAATACAACTCCTAATATGTTTATGATGAGGGAACAACTTTTTAGCACTGTTAAAAGCTAGGGTAAACTCATTTCTGCATAATAGGACCTCTAAAGATCTTATATTGTACAAAATTAACCCTGGACTATGAGACTGTCTACATTGCCAAAGTTCAAAATGCTCTATTCATTGTGCTGTCATGAAGCAGCAGTTTTCAAGTTAACAGCTACCTTTTACGCTTTGTTCAATCTTTTTACGCTTTTTGTTGGCAGTTCTAGGGTTAAAATTATTAAGTGATTCTAGTGAATGTGTATGGAGTTTAAAAATAGAGAGAATCACTTTATGTATTACTACACAATATCACAAAGTAGAACAGAGTGTTTTTAGTTTGAGAGAAGAACACAGCCTAAATATGCATGTGAATGAAAGAAAACACAACTCCAGGTATGTTTTTGATGAGGAAACAACTTCATAACATAGATACATAGATAAGAAAACAGAGTAATATGGGCCCTTTAAGTCAGCATTTAACTCATCTAAAATATTCTCTCCTTTAGTTTGTAGTCTCCGTCGTTGCAGCTTGTACTTCATGCTGCCAGCCTAACCAGACATAACACAAGACATGTCCTGAATATGCGACACTCAATTCAGTCCTGTACATGTCACTCTGATCCATCCTTCCATCTCCAAACATGTCAACAATAGAATCTCCACATGCCATATAGAAGACACATGCTGCATATATTTCCTCATGCTTTATCATTGCTCTGGGCCCTCTCCTGTGCGCCTGTCTGTTTGTGTGCACGGCCTATGTGGAGGCTGACAGATTGCAGCGTCAAAGGCTTTTCATCATTCCTCTTATCACTGACATTTCATGCGGCTATGTACGCGCGAACAAAATATATCTGCAATCAAATCGTATCTGGCCCCTTCGCTCGTAGCAGTCAACTCTAACATAAGAGAAGGAGTAATACACCTTAAGTAGAGACGCTCAGAGCTCCTAATGTGAGTCTATTTGTCCACTCTGATATTGGAACGTAAGGTTTGAAAGCAGCCCAGCTCAGCATCTTGAGACGGGTTGTCAGGGTAACATCAGGACCTCTGGACAAAAGTAGCTTGAACCAGTTGCTTTTACAAAGTACTTTTCCTCTGACGACTTTAAAAGAATTCAATTATTGTGAATTTAATAATGCATTTTATTTACTGGCACCTTTCAAGACTCTCAAGGTCAAGTTAAGCAGCAATAAAATCACAAATAACACATTTTTTTTTCCAAGAATAAAAGACCGCAGCGGATGGCGGCAAGTGTTTCATGTTTTATAGAGAGGTGGGTTTTTAATGAGTTCTGAAAGAGGGGAGGGGGTCTATGGCACGAATGGATGGCGGTAGGGAGTTTCACAGTCAGGGACGCAGCAACTGGAAGCTTTGGTGCTCATAAATGACAGTTGGACAGGTGGAGTACACAAAAGTAGGCAAACGATAGGTGCAGGGAGCGGGATGGAGTGTAATGGTGGAAGAGATTTGACAAGTAAGGTTGTGAAGAGCTTTGTATGTGAGAAGAAGGATTTTATAGTCAATATGGAATTTGATTGGAAGTTAGTGGTTTAGGCACTTTTCATGTCCATAAACCACAAACCTAAGGTGACCGACACAAGACACAAGAATGCATCATATGTGTTTTTGAAGATAAAGACTGTAAATGTGTTGAAGAATCTTATCACAAAAGCACACAATGGGACACTGCAGGTCAGCACACCCACATCTGAGTGCACTTAACTCCGTAGCCGTAACTTCCCTCTGGCCATTATATGCACTGGTACATTTTATCGCAGTGAATTTTGGGGTTCTAATTCTAATCTTTATCCAGCACAGATAATTTTATGAATGAACTATTTTAAATATTCCACTATTCCTTTCAAGTTTCCGTTGTTAAAAGTCTGAGATTGCATTTTAATCTATCCATTCTGAGTGAATTGGTGCCAGTGCTCACATCGGTGCCAAAGAGCACCCATGGAGAGCATCCAATACCCAAATGAAAGCAGGATTACAGGAGAGGTTTATAGACTTGCCCAATGCCTGAGGATGTTGTTATGACAGACGTAGGTACAGCCCAAACAACAGGATTCAAGGCCACCAACTGGAGGACACTTTGAAGGAGATAGTAACCTCCCAAATGCTGGTGCTCCTCTGAGCCTGACCATCTGGATGTCACAGGGCTCAGCATGGGTCCTCCATCATACAAACATGTCAGCATCTAATTACCCTCTATACATGCAACTAACACACAAATGACTTTGGGAGAGGGAGAATGCATGGAAAGTAGGGCTTCGGTTTACTATAGACACCCATTGATTTGTTGACTAAAAAGGGGGCCTTGTAAAAGCCATGCCCCAAACTGTACTCAAGCGCACAGGAGTTCATACAAAAACTATATTTATAGGAAAGTATTAGGGCACGGCATATGTAAAAGACACAGTACACTCATTTTTCATTCCCAAATTTTCAGCTAACTCAGTCTATACATTCTCATTTGCAATTGCCCCATGCAAATCCCTTAAATCTAATGATCTGTATAATGGATCAATTAATAAAATTTTGGTCAATTAAACATGAATAAAAATATATGTAGGCTTTGTAAAACTGACTCTTGTGAGCTTTAAGCCATGTTATAACGCTGTTACCTTATTAAACATGCCTAGAGTTGTATTGCGTTTCATTCACACGTGTTTGAGTAAACCTGGATTATTAGTCTGTCTGCATCTCCAGAGGACAGAATGCTCTGTTCCTTCTTGTGATATCATGTAGAGGTTTTCAAGTTAACAGCTACATTTTACCTTTAGTTCAGTAGAAATGGTCAGTTCCTGGCTGAAAATTATCCAAATAATTCTACTGAAGTCTGGAGTTTAAAAACACAGTGGAGCACTTTTTGTATTACCACATGACATCAGGTGAAACAGGGTGTTTTCTGTTTGAGAGGAGAACTAAAATGCAGGGTTTGTGTGTTAAACATCTGTGAACATAACAAAACTCCAGGTATGTTTGTGATGAGGAAACAACAACATAAAACAGATCACAAAATAGCGTAATATAGGCCCTTTAAAAATATCATTGGTTTTGGCAGTTAAAATAAGTAATTCAGAGTGCGTGGGAGTTTATGGTATAAACAGCCATCTTTTCATAACATTATGAATGACAAGAAAACAAAATCCACCTTTCCCTGCCTTGATAAATCCCATCACTGACTTCCCTAGCTGCTTATTAAAACACTCCTGTCCACTGGATGAGGCCCTGAGGTCTGCTCCACTAAAGACTCTTCTTCTTGTTGAATCCCAAGAAAAGAAATGCAGAGTAGAAATCTCCATGTGACCTTAAATCTACCATCTGTAATTAGACTGGCCCCTGTTGTACTCTCACATATCATCACTAGTTATGTTACTCCATTCTGATCTATTCACATCTGCTATCTACTGGTGAAACAAAATCTAATAAAGTTCCAGATGGCAGCTTTAACAGCAAGATCATTACAAAATCGCTCTCTCCACACCTGGAGGACCACGCCTTTGTATTTGTGTGAATGGAATTATGAAAGCTCTGATAATAGTTTCACCCAAACACTTCCCTATCACTCCATGTTTGGACTTTATCATCAGGATCTAACACCTGGCACAGCTGAGGTCTATTGAGCCTGTTCTCTCTATGGAAAAGTAAACTTGCTGCTGTAGCTAGCCGCTCTCATTAGCGCATTATGGCACCTCTCGATCTATTGACGTTTGTGCCGCTCTGATGCCAAATGGGGGCAGGACTGCGGCAGAGGTCAAAGGGCAGAGGGCTAGTGTTAAGGAAGTGCTAACTAGCTGCTTTAATGAAGAGAATCAGCAAACGTTTAGACACAGATAGCAGCTAATGCTATAACCAATAGTGTTAGGGGAAAATAAGTCCTATTAAATGAAGTTAGAGACGAGGGAGACTTTGGATGTTTGAGACAGTAGAAGTTTATTTACCATCAGTACAGGACTCAGAGAGATACTCAACACAACACAGTAGTATTAGCTATTCAAGTGTGACTATGCTTCTACACAAGGAGGTTTAAATAGTAACTATGAAGGCCGGGTTGGAGACAAGCTGGCCTAGAGATAATGAGATGTGCATAGCATACCGCCTCTGTGAGATGAGTGACCAAGGGAACTGATAGTGGCAAAGAAGGACAAATTCTGTAAGCGCTGGTGATGCCAGTCATAGATCTTGTTAAGACGATGCAGGGGATGGAACACTTCACAGCAAATAGGACTTACAGTAAATAATTCTGTTGGACTGGACATTGGCTTTCAGGGGAGTTTTGTTGTTATATCAGTGTTGGTGTTGGTGGTGGTGACAGTGACACAGTAAGCATTCAGCAATCCTTCTCCTTCACAGTGAATTTAACAGTGCTCTACAAAAAGGGAGAAAAGAACAAAATGTACCTCAAGGCTTTTTCCCAAATATTACAGACATTAAGATTAATTCTTCTACAGTTCGACGATATGATTTGTAGAATA